>NW_006912109.1:0-135639 GCF_000523435.1 Bipolaris zeicola 26-R-13
GAATAACATCTTATTCTATTTATTACTAAAAATTGTGGTGGTGTTGCGTAAGAAGTATTGCGACGTTGTTTTAGTGGGGGAACTGCGGCGCTCGGTGGGGTGCGGCGCTCGGTGGTGAAACACGTTAAATAAAATTGGGGTATACACTGTGAAAATGCAAAACGTGCACCAAAAAATGGAGACTAGTCTCAGTAATCTACATAATATGTTGCCCAAATAAAAATGGTTGCGTAGTACTGTTGAGTATTGCACGGCCATCCTAGCCTGACATTTTTTAGTCGTGTTTGGTGTACACTTTGACATATCTGATATGCTCGTTGCCCTGGGCATCTTCGTAGCGCTGACTGACGATTTTGTAGCCTCCGAGCTTTGGCCATAGCTTTGTCCAGCAGAACCAGTAGAATACACCCAGGAGTAGTACGCTGACACCGACAACGGGGAACACGTAGTAGGGGTAGCCTTCGGCATTCCAGTCGCCATCCGGTGGGATAAAGGGGACAATTGCGAGGAAGATATTTGCGGCCAAGTAGAGCAGAGCAATGGGAAGGTAGGTGTGCCATGGAGATTCCCAGCGCTCCGACTTGGAATAGTGGAGGTAGATGAGACCTGCCGTGACGAAACCGTTGATCCAGGCGCCAGGGTAGGTGTAAAGATCCGTGATGAAGTTGTATGCGGGTCCAGCGGGAGGAGCAACCAGAATGATGACGGTGATAAGCCAATGCAGGAACAAAGCAGTCGCAGGAGCGTTGAATGGCTTATTTGATGCCCAAAATCGGCTCCAAGGCATCAATCCTTCCTTTGCAAATTCCTGGTTCAAGCGAGCATGCGCAAAGCTGACTGCAAGAACATTACCCAGATTGCTGAGGGCGACGAAAGCTGGAAGACTGCGTGCTCCAGCGCTGTTACCAAAGACATTGCGGAAGAAGAGACCGGCAACAATGACTTCACTCTTTGCAAGGTCGGACTTGGGAATCGCGGCAAAGTAAGCTACGTTCGCAAGCACGTACAGAATCGTGGTTCCGCCAATAGCAAGAGGTGCGGACCAGCTAAGAGTCTTCTTGGGGTTCCTGACTTCTCCGAGGACATAGTTGGCGTTCTCCCAGCCCTTGTATGAGTAGATGATGCGAAGGAGTGCTTGACAGTATCCGTATGCGCCTCCTCCACCATATCCGTCGCCGACTTCCAGGCGGAATGCGTTATCGAAGTTGTTCGGTTTCTCGATCTTCAGGTGACCGGCAAGGGCAGCGAAGCCAGAAAAGACAATGAACAAAAGGATGAAGACCTTGAATATTCCTAGGACGTTAAAAAGGCGGATACCCCATTTTGGCAAGACAGCATGGAGAGTGACCGAGAAGGTTACGCAGGCAATGGCAATACCACGCGCCGCCCAGCCATCAGGCGCTTCTGAACCAGATGCAAAAAGAACGTAACGGCCAAAAGCCAGCGAGTTTCCGGATGAAAATCCAAGAAGCAACATCTGCGCGGCCAAAACACATGTTGCCATGTACTTGGGATGGCGGTAAACGCGCTCGAGATAGTTCTTTTCGCCACCGGAGCGGGGGATTGCCAGTCCAAATTCTAGGAAGACGGAGAGTCCGCAAAAAGTAAGGATACCACCGATGATCCAGAGAAAAAGCGATACACCGACCGATCCCGTCACGGCGAAGATACCGGAAGGTGTTGAGAAGACTGATCACAGTTAGTTACATGCTGATATTGTGCGACTGGCTGTACTTACTTCCAGTGCCGATCATCTTGTTCAGAATGACAAACACCGTCGCCGTGTATCCCAGCTTCTGCGAATCATCGTAGACATAGGCATTGTCTTCTTGGACGCTACCGTCCTCGTACACCGGGGGTGAGGGCGAGGACGGTGAGTCCTCGTTGGTGCAATGCACCACCTTCGTTCCGTCGTCGTGCTCGATCGCCATGATTGGGGTTGAAGTGCAGCGACTATGCTTGTAGAGCAGAGCCCGCAAGTTAAATGCAAGGTTACATGGTGACGCGATAGTGTGGCTCAAGGATGCCACGCGAGATAGATTACGATTTTTTCTTTTCTATGTCGCAATCAACATAACAAGTGAGCTTTTGGGGCGTGAATGTCTTGCGGTGCCAGGAGTCCGCTCGTTCCAAGACCCTGGATGGGGAAGGTGAGCCAATTCCATGGGTTCAAGCCTCTTGGTATACCTTCTCGGCCACACGCATCATCGAACCGTGCGATGTCGTGATTTCTGGGCACTATTAGCTTGTCGCGCTCACTTCTTGGCGTTAACGAACTGCTTTTAGCCACTCGTTATCGCAGTAGGGACTGCCTTAAGAGGGCTGTTCACCAACAAATGGCCATGTGCCAGGACGTCGGCGTGGCCGTTTAGCTATGATGGGCGCTGACGGTGCGAGGCGCGGACATCAGTCACATGCGACGCATTCTTGGCAGCTCATCGATCAGATATGTAACGTAGGATCGTGTTGAGACGTGCTGCTACCCTACGCCAGCTTGCAACAGGATTTTGGAAGCGGAGTGGTGTTGGTGTTTCGGTGGAGATGGAGATGGAGTCTGCACACCCTCTCGGTAAGCCTCCGAATTAGTCTCTCCAACACATTTATGGTTTCCGTCTGCAAGACTAGGCATGCCGAGAAACCTGCCAGGATTAATCATGTGAAGTACCCACAGTAAGCTCAGCTCACACTTACACAAGGTGCGTGAACCTAGAAAAAGGTAATAGTGCATTTGATGCTAGCTCCTCGATGCATATGTAGACTAACAGACTCCCTTACTAGTACCTATTCCAAACACCTAGTTTTACTACCAGTTTACTCTCTGTTTTCTTGCTTCACCAGGCGACCAAGAGACGGCGCTCTCGCCCAGTACTGCGAGCGCATGGCTACTCGATACACACCGCTACCAATGCATCGGCTTTACTGCGACATAACAAAGTTCTACTGCTTACAGAACACCTGATGAAAATTTGCCTTGTAAGCACTAGTGCGCCATTCTGCCGCGACTCGGACTTCTCGACCGACCACGCAGTAAGATAGCTCATTTAGAAGAAACTCGACAATGTCACCGCGAAGCCGAAGCGATTAAACTCAAGGATATTCGCTTGACCCGTGTCACACATCGTCTGTGACTGGCCTGAAAACAGCTATCAAGTCTGACCGCTACCTGTGTTAGATTTGGGCGCACCGCGGTGTCGTTAAGCGCAGGTACCATAGAAGCTTACCCTAATGCTTGGACGACGCCACAAAAGGTTTCATGGCAATGCATGGTTTGCGTTCAATTTCTGACCATGATAGCAGCAGCCCGAATGTTTTCAAGTATTCGATACCTCGCATCATCAGTTCTTCATCAAACCATGAAATCGTTTTCCGGTTCTCCTAGCATCTGGGCTCATTGGTGGATTATCTCCACCCTCCCTTCCCCAAATTTCCCCTATTTTTCCGCATAAGCCATCCCCGCGTTTACAAACTTAAATCTACCGTAATAACAGGTATTGGTCGGAAATTTAACTAGAGGATTACTTGCAGTTAGAGTCACTCCAAATTACCGAAACTATGATGATCAAACGGAACATGGTAAACCATGATAGCCGCAAGTATACGAGACCGAATTACTTTAAAAGGAACGCCAGCCAAGCCTCAAAGCGTACCACAGCAGATCGAATCTTGCAATGCAAACTCCCAAGATGCGATTGGCGATGATATTCGCTGGCTTCCTCCAGGTGTGTGCTGCCATACCAGCAGCCAGCCGAAAAGCATGCCAGTATCCCACCCCAAAACCTCTCGACGGATGTCCACAAAACACGCTCCTCGTCGGAAAAGGAAGCAACTTCTCAACCATCCAATCCGCCGTCCTAAGCCTCCCACACGACGAAACCCCCTACAACATCCTCATCCTCCCCGGCACCTACACTGAACAAGTCAACATCACACGCCCCGGCCCCGTCTATCTCCTCGGCCAAACCGCGCAGCCAGAAACGCGGACTAAAAACACCGTCAATATCCTCTGGCACAACGCCACGGGCGCCGGTCTTTCGACCCTCGACAACGCCTACACCTCGGTCCTAACCGTCGCCCCAACTTTCAACGCCAGCCTCACCGGCACAGGCCCCACCGGCTTCCCCGTCCCCGCAACCACCCCCTTCGGCAACACCGACTTCCGCGCCTACAACCTAAACTTCACAAACGACTACCTACCCTATACCGCGGGCCCTTCCCTGGCAATCTCCGTCAGCTACGCAAACAGTGGTTTTTACTACTGCGCATTCCATTCCTACCAAGATACACTGTACATTGGCAAACTCGGCAACGCATACATCTACGACTCTGAAATCGCGGGCCAGACTGATTTCCTGTACGGGTTTGGTACCGCGTGGATCCAGTCTAGTCTCCTTACGCTACGCGGCTGCAGCGGCGGGATTACGGCGTGGAAGGGGACGAACACGACGTTTGAGAATCGGTACGGGGTGTATATCCACGATTCGCAGCTCAGAAAAGAAAACGATACGCTAGCTATCCAGGGCAAGTGCGCCTTGGGACGGCCCTGGAATGCGCTGCACCGGTCTCTCTTTGCGAATTGCGACATGGATGATTCGGTGTTGCCGGCGGGGTATATACGGTGGAGTACGGGGGATCCGCGTGTGGGCGTTAATACGACCATGGCCGAGTATAAGAGTTATGGGCCGGGGTGGAATGAGACAGCACGGAGGCAGAGTAATGTTACTGTTGTGCTTGGGGAGAGGGAGTATGGGGATTATAAGACGGTGGAGACGGTATTTCAGTATCCGTTTTCGGGCGAGTTTGGGAATACTGAGTGGATTGATCGGAGTCCGGGGCAGTAAGATGGGAAATGGTCTTGGGATATATATATGATAGGACAACGCATGAGCAAGGACTGGCAATGTAAGATCAATAGTAGCGTTTTTCTTACATACTAGTAATACGCCACCTCAAGCTTCTTTAGAGACGTTCTTGACATCCTTCCATTTGAGTCCTTCAGGCAAAATCTTCCACTGCCGCTCCTCATCAAGCAGCGCCTCCATCTTCCCCCATTCCTCTCTAATCAGCGTAACCTTCTCCTTGTTTCTCGGCGTAATACTAGCCGGGAACGGCTTCGGCTGAGAAAGCGTTCCCTCTGTCAGATCTTCCGGATCAGGAATGATTTCTTCGCCAGCTTCATTGTGGGCAGGGCGGAAGTCAAAGGCCCATAGGAGGCGCGATATGGCCAGGAACAAGGACCGTTCGGCAACATGCATGCCCTGGCACACGCGGCGTCCGGCGCCGAAGCCAAAGTGATCGCGCTTTGTGGGATCGGGATTGTTTGCTGATTCTGCGGCGGTTGACTGGTCGTGTATGTAGCGTGTTGGGTCGAAGCGGCGGGGGTCGGGATGCCGTTTGGGGTCGTTGTGAATGGCCCAGCTGTTTGGTAGGACACCTGCACCTTTTGGAATCGTATACCCCATGTATTCATCATCGCGGATTAGCCCGTGAGGTGCCCCTGAAATGACGGTTGGCATCCATCGTAAGGTCTCCTTGATGCAGCCGTGGATATACGGTAGATTTGGCCAGTCCTCGATTGTAGGAAGGCGCTGGCCGCACACGCGATCAAGTTCTTCCTGCGCAGCTTTTGCTACCTCGGGAAACAAAATCATGGCTTGGGTGACTGTGATATGTTAGTTTGAGATATGGGATATGGAGAGAGCACGTACAACTGACGAGCTCTGCTGCCGTTGTGTCGGAGCCAGCTTCAAGTATCGAACCGCTGATATATGCAGCGAGCTCATCTGAGATATTCTCTTCTTCTTGGGCGCGCACTAGATCTACGCAGAAACATGGTTTCGCAGTTCCAATCTTGATAGCCTTCTTGACGTCTAGCCAGAGTCCAACAAATAATTCGCTCGATTTCTCATGTAGCTGCTTGGCGTGTCTCCTCTCAGAAAGCACAGCATCCGGCAGTGATCGTAGTACGGGGTATAGATCAAGCAGTGCTGCAGATGTTTTACCATGTACCTGAGAGAACTTTTCGATTCCCTGTAGTAGCGTCAGTAACAGTTGCACTATTATATGTACAACTTACCCAGAAGAGTTGCTTCAGTTTGGGATCATCAATGCTGGGAGTCCGAAACCCAAATACCATTTGCGTTGTCAGACTGTGCGTGTAGCGTCGAAGGTGATCGATGAACAACTCTGGCATATCCAGTAGCTCAACAAGTAAAGCCTTGCTCTCAAGGTCTTGATACGGCACGTAAGACTTTGTAGCCGTGATGTTGAGATTATTGTGTACGATCTTGCGGATCATGCGCCATGGATCGCCATAAGGCTGAGTATGTCAGCATTTCTGACATTAGAATAAATGTTTAACATACCATCAGTGCGAAACGAAGACCCCCACTTGCTACTTGAGCAAGATAATGGTCAGGGCGTGACGAGTAGATTGCGCTCCTTTTATCTAGAAGATCCTTGACAGCTTGATCCGACGCAAGAACGATCAAAGTCCATGTACCAAGCATGAGCGAATAAACCGGTCCATATTCCTCCGCCCACTTCTTGAATTGCAGATGAGGTTTTTCATTTGGCATGAGATGGAGGTTGCCGATAAGTGGTAGAGTCGGGGGTCCTGGCGGATACCCCTTTGGCCTTTGACCAACCTTACTTAGCCGATAAATGGCTGCAGCGAGTAGAGCCGCGAATATCGCATAGATTGCAGCAGCCATTGCGATGGATGACAGAGTCTGGGAGGTGCATCCAGACGTTGTGGAGGAGCCTGGAGAAGCAGTGCAGCAAGAAACTCTAGTTATATCATGATTTTCGTATCACAACCCTTCCTTCAATGGCGGGGTCAATGGTAGCGCCGAGACTGCATCACTGCCCAAAACAGACAAAGTTGCTGAAGTTGAGTGTGGAGATGTGGAGTGTAAGCATTGGCGGGCAGGGTATTGCTACTTACTCAGCTCGCCTACGTTCGTAGGCTCGCACTTGGCTGCTCTAATGCGCCTAGTAAGATGGGAGCGGAGCATGTAAAACTTCGTCATGAATCGTGTTACGTCGAGTTCTCTTGTGATTGCCTCAAATCTTTCAATTGGCGTAATGGCAAATCTAACATGGGGTGAGGTACCCTTCCGCGGAGTTGCAGTTGTAGGAGCCGTGAACATTTCTCACCACCATCTCCACTTACGTGATTTGCATATGAGAGTATGGCCAAGAAAGTACAGATAACGAGATGCGGTGCGTAAGACCGATAGTGAGATAGTAGGCAGCAGCAATGCTAATATTGAGCTTACGCCAAGCCTTCGAATTGAAGCAAACATGAGAAATCACACGCGCAATTGTTTTTTTGACTCAGCAGGAAACCCGATTGACGACCTCCTTCGCAAAGCGCAGCATCAACAAAGGTGACGAGGACATAATAAATGTCAAGATTAGAGATTACAAATTACGAAGAGTAGTAAAGACAAGAGCATGGGGTATTTGCTGACCAGAAATGAGAACACAATGTGACCCAAGTCTCTGCTAATTGGCATAATATTCAATTCTCCGCGGCTTGATTCACCTGCCTTCTCGCCAACCATTGCCCCTTTTATCCTCATATGCAAAGTCAGAGAGAAACAAGGGGGTTTATTCAAGCGCCCAAGGAATGAGTAAAACCAGAAAAGAAAAAGAAAAGACATTAGCCAGGTACCAGCTGCAAGCTTCTTGCGTCACCCAAAAGAAGCAAGCAAAAAACGGTCATGCATTGGTTTAGAAAAAAAGCATGTCCATGTCTTGGCAAAAAAGAGAGATTGGCATGGCACATCAAATGCTGGGGTAGTAAACAAAGGTATCAAAACGGGAAGGGAATAATTACAAGACCAAAAGTCCCAAAACAGCAATGACAATGGCACACACAGAGCCACTCATACGAGAGAGACCTGGTTGAACCGTTGTCGCCGCGCCCGTAGAACCAGTGCTACTTCCACCCTGGACAAAGGCGCCTCCGCCAGACGAGCTTCCGCCACTGCTTCCCGCTGCCGCGTCCGTAGGCTGCGCGTTGGCACCCGGTGCAGTTGGGCCAACCGTCTCACCAGCATCATGTCCCGCTCCGCCTCCAGGGTTGCCACCGGGTACCATTGCCACGGATGCCGATGGTTGGGCGCTGCTCCCGCTCTTTACCGCCTCGCCTGGGTCCTCGCCAGTACCCATGAGGGAGCCCAGGATAACCTCGTCGTCGGTAATGGCAACCGTGTTGTTGGTTCCGGCCTTATCCGTGTACTTGTACGTCTTCTTTCCCTTGATCTGCGCCTGTGGCGGGGGGTCGTAGCACTCGATTGTGACTTCGGAAAAGCGGGCTGCGTAGTAACCGTTGACCATGTATGGGCTGTTCCAGTCAATCTCACCACCTGCCCAATCAACAGTACCTTTGGCATTGGTGGGGAGACCGGCGGGCCAGAGGGAGAGCATGACGCGGGCAGGGGTTTGCGGGTAGTCGAATCGGCCCGCAGTGCTGTTCCATGTATCGCTGCGTTCGAGCTTGCGCAATTCCTGGTCATCGACGGACCAAGTGAGTGTGTCCTCTGTCCAGTCGATACAGTACTTGTGCTCCTTCTCGACTGCGTTGCCATTGGGGACTGTCAGGTTTTTGCCATTGGTGTCTGGTATTTGTTAGTTTCATTTTGCGAAGCCGAACAAAAGGCAAAGGGGAAAACTCACAGACTGTCACGCCCTGGGAGTAGTAGTTTGATTGGACGTTGTTGATGTCGGCACCCACCCACTCAAAATCGATTTCATCTTTAACGTCCGACATGAGAATGAAGGCAGTCACGACACCCTTGCCCTGTGCACTGCTGACCTTTGAGCAGATCTTGCCGTACCAGACATAGTGGGTAGATGCCAACAGTGTTCCACTTGATCCTTGAGCCATGGTCAAGAGCGTCGCCTTGCTGCCCGTAGCAGGATCAGTGTATGGGGTAGGGTCGCCTTGCGACTGCCAGTTGATCTTGGAGGCATCGCCGAGGTAATTTTCAATACGTTGAACGTCGTTGAGGCTGTCGAGCGAATAGGTTCCGGGCTTGCATACAGGGCCGGGGACGCAAGAGTCAAAGGTATTCGACATGAGCGGGTCGCATCCACCAAGGCAGAAAGCGCCGACACCGCAATCGCCATAGACTGCATGGCTGTTAGCATGCAATCGCTTAGTTTGTAGAATTGAAGCACGCACGCGAGCAGCAGGGCGTTTCTTTTGGGCAATGGCTATCCTTTGTGCATTTGGCACCGGCTGCGTTGGCGAAGCCTGCAAACGCAGCAGCAGCAATTGCGGCAGAGACGACGGCTCGGATCATGATTCCGATTCCCTTGTGCAGTTGTCGATATGGTAATGGTAAGCTGACGCGCAGTGGAGTCGGACCGCGGCCAAAAGGCTATCGCAAATGTTCGCGGGGAACGCTTTCCCAGGGTTTTGGCGATGACGGCCGTAAGCACGATGGCGATCCGCGTGAAGGCCCGTTCCGAGAGCAAAAGGTGTGGAGAGGAATACGACGATTAATTAGTGCCCTGACTACTATCCTATGGCCCCGTTTCGAGTAGCGAGCGTTGGTGGCAGATGCAAAAAAGAAAGAAAGCACAACGGCGGGTTGGTAAAGCGAGAGTGGTCCCGAGGGGGGGAGAGGAGTAGAGAAGGGGCATGAATGGGCGGCCAGCTTCCTCTTGAAGAAGGAAGGGGTTACTCTGGGGTACGAGGTGGCGCATCAATATGGAATTGCGCCATGCCCCTTGCGGCCTCTGACTAGCCGCTTGAGTCGGCCGATGAATCCCTTGAGTGTTAGCGACCCAGCCGTCCACGCCAGCAGCCCGTCCCAGGCCCTCGATGCTGCCAATGGCGAGCGGCGCGTTTCGTCTTTTGCGCTGATGACTTGCCTTGGACACGGCATGTTACATACCGGCGGATTTCAACGTCTTCGTGCTACCGTGTCATTGCCGCCCTGCATTGGTTCTCTCGCTGCAGATACTGACTGCCCACAGTACCACTAACGCCTTCACAATCGATACGCCCTATGTTTGGAACACCCTGCAGCAACCACCCGACCCGCTCCACCTGCATCCCTGCCATCACGCTTGAAGGACCAGGCCTTGGACTTCTAGACGACGTCACTACGAGTAACCCAGGGTGCGGTTGCGCCCATCGTGAGACCTCATTTCAGTTTTTTTTTTCGCGTGTTGAGTTTCTGTCTCTTGGCCGGATCTTGGTCGAAACCGAGCACGTGCTCAGCCGAGGAGCGCGTGCGTGTGCGTGATATATCCTCCACCCCATGACCAGCAAACCTTGCATACATGCAATAGCACTGCCATGCAAGCACCCCAACGCCGTCTCTTCGGCATATTTGACACATTGCCACTAATCACGCTAAAGTTTCGAAACAGAAACAGCAATCGGCTCACATGCCGCACTTGTTACGAAAAACGAAGCCTCAATACACTACGACTTAGCTACTTACCCCTAGGCCATGTTTTCATCGTTGCGCCCATGTCACTACTCGAATACTACCAAGTCTACTGTAGTATCCTCCAAGACTAGATTCATCTTTGGGGCTTCCAGCACCACACTAAATGCGTATTCCCCGCACTTCATCCCCGTGCTCTTGGTGGACCAAAATACCCGGATTAAAACTGACCCCACCCAAATAGCGCACCCTCAATACGATGCAACTACCAGCTAGTATTGTACAACTAGACGGGCTTTCTTCTTGTAGTATATTAATCTGCATGTAAGCTTTTAGCACTTTAGTATATAGGACTAACTTTCCAAGTACGTGGTAGTAAAGGTAGCTAACTGCAAACAGCGGCTTTATTTCGATTGGGCTTACTTTTCATCACAGTATTTTACTTAGTCCACCAAGTCCCCATGTACTTGGCTCAAGAATCCACTGCGGGGAATACAGTGGCTCTCCTTGACCGGGGTTGAAGCATTGACCCAAGCCTATCCCACCCTGGTTTGTTGGTAGCGGGAGATCAGGTAAACATGAAAAAGAATAGTACACTTCTGTGGGAATTGGTGCTGCCATTGATCTGTGTCTTGCTTTGGCAGTTGGGTACCGAAGAAAATGAAGAATTATTATCTGAAAGACAAAGTAGGTTTAACAATGCGATATGTGACTTCATTGCAATGAATTGTCTGTAGAATGAGTGCGAGAAGGTATAGTAACACATGAGCGGAAGGAGTTGCAAGTGGCTGTTTGGCTGAAGAAGACAATGGGTATACCTGGCTACATAATGAGCTTACCGGCCACCAATTGAGGAACTAATCCGCAAAGTATTGGATTCATGGACTATCTAAAAAAGGAGAAGTCCTAAAAGATTCATTCGTGTATTCTGAAACCTGACGATAGTATACATTGGGTAGAAAGGGATATCCCAATGCCTGTCTACACACGGCAAGCTGATAGTCACATGACATAGGTTACCTTGGCGGCGCTGGTCTTAATGGGACGCATAGTACATATCAAGATCAAGACAATTAAAATAAGAACACCTATACGAACTTTCGATGGACGACATGTCCCATGTCCTACTCTCGCTCAAAGCACGTGACCGTATCATTCATAGCCACAACAGTAGCCTCCATCAACGTACACTTGCCACTCATTAGATGTGAGCCATCGAACCATGCACAATGAATCGCCGTATGTGAAAATCATCGCACCGGGGCCATACCGGCCCCTGTTCGGCAACCCCAAAATGTCTCGCCAGTCAGCCTCGGTACTTTGCCTGCGCTTATCCCTTCCTGAACTTGCTCTACCCACGACTCTCACCCCAGATTCAAACTCCAAGATCGACGCGTTGACTCTCCACACCACAATCCTGAATGTCGTACCTCCTCCACGGCAGCACATCTTATACTGGAATGGGCTGGGTCGACCTGGTACCCCGCTGCGGTCGTATCTACATTGGCGGCTTATACGCTTTGTACCAGACCGACCTCATCGAAGCAGCGGGCATAACACACGTACTATCGGTCATCGACTACGACGCATTGCTCCAAGAGAAATTCCGGCACCTGAGACATTTCCATATCCATGCCGAGGATCATCCCAACACCAATCTCTTGCAGTTTTTCGAGGGTGGTGTCAAATATATCGATGAGGCGCTAACCTCTTCCCCGCTGACTCCTGGCAAGCCTCAAGCCGCGGACGCTAAGATCTCACCCTCAAAAGGGGGGAACGTCGCGTCCGGGGGTGGCGTATTCGTGCACTGTGCAATGGGCAAGTCACGGTCCGCCACTCTTGTCTGCGCGTACTTGATTTGGAAATACAACATCTCCCCTGAAGCGGCGTTGGAGCAATTATGCGAGGGAAGGCCGATTTGCGATCCAAATCCTGGCTTTAAAGAGCAGTTGGAGGTTTGGAGCGCAATGTGCCGTGCTGGGTGTGAGGAAGAGAAGAAGAGGATATATGAGCGCTGGGAAAAGGATCAGTTTACTGGTGAAGTATGGGATTGGGAGACTCGAGTGAAGGAACAGGAAAGCAAGAAAGCCATGAGTCCTCAAGCTTCGAAGCTTTAAGTATTGGTGAATTACACATTGTATGGATGGGCTAAGAAAAGAACGAAGGTGTCCCATCGACTCGGGCTCATGCTTTGAATGACCTTGCAGCTTTGTTCTTTGGACGGAAACAGGGCAACCACTCTTTCAGAGCCTTTTTGAAAAGATCCCGGCTGGTGACTGAATCGGGGACGATAGTGAAACCAAGTCCCGGTGTGTTGAAATCAGACGCATGGACCCCACCTTTTACCACCTTACCAAACACCTTATCTTTCCCAGTACTCACTCCGCATTTGAGGATATCCTGCGTAATCTCGATTTTTGGAGCATTGGGCTGTGTAGATAGAGGACCAGTAGGAAGCCAAGGATCGAATTCTCCACCTGACCAGTATGTGTTTGAAAGGCGTATATACCATCCTCCCAAGGCCTTGTTGAATTCCTGCACCTTGGGCCACTCTGGGAATACAGAAGGCGGTGGGTAGTTGAAAAGTTGATGACAGCTATCGTGCACTAGCTTTAGACTGACATACTTGGAAGCCAACTGGTGAGGCCCAATATTGGCGGATTGAAAGTACCCTGTGTTTGGTCAGTACTAGCTAAGAATATCGAGGAGACAGCTGTGACATACCCCATTCAGTGCAAGCCTGCCACCTCCAGGAAACATAGTTAGGGTCTACCGTCTGATCATCAGACGAGCAATTGTTTGAACTTGTCCCATTGTTTGCGCATTGCGCATTGGCCGCAGCGTTGAGATTCCCGCGGTAGACAGCCCACTTGTCCACCACCGATTTGACACCCTTGGTCGGTGCCCAGCCATCCTTTGGTGCCGTCCGGTTTGTCCTAGGATCCGTCTCCAGCATATCACAGAATTTCCGGAGGGAGAAACTGTGGCCGTTCATGCCGTATCTCTGCCAGTCGTTATACAAATCCTCCAATGCCCAGACGAAATCCGAATTCGAGGCGTTACCATTGCCAACACCGAGAAATTGTTCTTTGAGTTTGGCAGTAGCTTGCAGGTTCGTGTCCATGATGTGGTCTATATATTGGATCGCAGCGTGTATGTCCTGACTACAGTTCCCAAAGCCGTAGTAGTTCATTCCAGCCCATATTGCATCGAAATAAGAACTCAAATCGACCATGCCCTCAACGGTAGGTGACGCGGCCCAGGATGCATAGATGCTATCTGGGTATTTGTTGCGCACCCAAGCAGCTCTTCCTCCTGAGTACGAGGCGCCAATGAAAACCCACGGCGTGTGATCGGCAGAGAGTGTCGCATTGATATAAGGCAAGCTGAACTGCTTCGCAAAAGCGTCAACATCCGCAAGTGCCTGTTCAACAGTTAAGTATTTGAAGCGGTCCAGTGACGTATCGTTGTGAAATCCTGCGGGTACCGACTTGCCATACATTCGGTGTTCCCAGGCAATGCCGATGCCATTAAATTCTTCTACAATCTGGTGGAAGAAGCTACGTGGGTCGCTTGGAAAGAATACGCTGCCTGGTTCAGCATCGCTTTCACCAGTGTCATAGATGAAAACGGGACCGCCTGGTTTGTACTTTTCCGAATAGACCCAGTATCTGTTGGGAAATGTACCTGCGTCCGGTCCAAAGTGATTAAGAGGGAGTTCGACAGTCCTCGCATCGACTGGTGGAGGTTGAGTGTCTCGTGAATTAACGGATTTGGAACTTCCAGTGCCCAAATCAAGGCCCATGTAGGCCAAAGGGGCCTGGTCTGCATGCGTACTCCCCAAGCATTTGTCCCTTGCCCCAGCGCAAGCATGAGCGCCGCTGTCGATGCCAAAGACCGCATTTTTTTTTCCGATAAGGTTTCCTAGACGAGTGAAAGAATTAAACAAAGCGAACCAATTCGTCCGATAGTAAATAACGAGTGGAATCGAATCCTCACAGACCCGGCGCAGATCTCCAAACACCGCGACAAAAGAGCGATCGTCTAAGAAAAGCAAAAAGGGCGACTCCACTTTACATATAGATCGCAGAGGGAAGACTGCAACCTCAGTTCACTCCTATTTCAATTCCCGAATCGGAAATGAACTCCCACATAAGCCCTAGTAGTACAATTGCGCTGACGCCCGCCATCTTCCGGGCAAAGCCGCAAAGGGTCCCCCATCTTCCACCCTGCACTGACAATCAACATGCCTTGAAATCGAAATGCAAGGACTACGTATGGTTGCAGGCTGAAATTATGTATCCAGCCCATTGGTTAAAAGGTGGTACAGGTCGCGGTGGTGGGTAAGAACTATCTTACACGCCGAATAGCATCCGTTGAAATTGCCAATAATAACATGTCATTTCTTGCTAGTGAACGGCTGGGAGAGCTATCCCGTGTAGATCCTGATCATCATCTTCGCGTCTGTAGATACGTACGAGGATTCCCCCGGTAAGCGCAGTAGATCGCTGACATGCATTACGAAGTAAAGTTTGCTAGCATTGGTTGCGGATGCGAGATCTTGGCTACGCGCCTTGCAAATCTTATTTTGCAATGCGGCTCGAGCATAGATGGATGCGCATAGATAGTAGGTTCTAGCTTGAGTGCTGGAGGAGGATTGATGCTAAGCTTGCTGTTGGAAGTGCAGATCTACGTCTGGTGATCTCTGGCTTGCCAGGGTAGATATGTATGCTTGCCAGGGTAGATATGTATATACGAGTACCGAAACTTCTGACATCTGCATAAAGAATACTGAGAGGTATCAAAGTATCTATAGGTGCTGTGGGAGATTCGTGAACAAACAGCATATGCCATTAGAAGGAGTTGAGCCAATAGCGCCACTGCATCCATCTCTGTCGTAGGATCCAAATCCCCAAAGTCAACGCTGTTAGGGGTATCGCAAATGCCCAATAAACCCAGAACCTCTCCGATACTGACCACTTGCCTGCCTTGTCATCTTGAGGCGGCGTGTAATTGAAAAAGCTCATGCTAAAAACAGCCTATGTATGGTTAGCGGATATTTGCCATTGGCGTCGAGAACTCCCACAGAAATAAATGTCGGCGGCAGGAAGAACATGGTAACTACAGCGATAGTTCTCATCGCACTGCTGTCTTCTGTTGCTGCTACCCCGAGTTCCTTCATGATCTGACTGTCACGCTGTGTGGCCATGTTGAAAGCCTGACAACACGTTAGTAACATCGTCTTTAAAGAAGAAATATCCATGCCTTACATATACATTCTCATTTTGCACCCTCTCTTTGTTTGATTGGGCTCGTAGGTGAAGATTTCGAAGCATGCGAACCTGGAAGTCGAGTCGTTTGTTGATCGACTCAGCTAAATCTTGTACATCGCACGGCATCGACGGTGATCGCATCGATTGGCTTGCGATTTCGTGCTGGATGCTACTTAGAGTATTAAGTGCCGCCTCAAGAGTCTCTGAGGAGTGGATGGCGTGTCTCGTTGCTTCGTAAAGCAATTCAGATTGGGTTATGCCGCGAGTTGAATGCGTACGGTTCTAAGATATGTTATGTTAACCCTAGGCATAACATTCGTAGCGACAATGTAGCTTACCTTTTCGGCTTGTCGCACGATATCTCGCATCGACCATACCGATTGATCGTACGTTATAACAAGAACCTCTATCAGTGGTACAAGCAAGCAGCCAGGCTGTGATCCTTGTATATCAGGCCATATTTGTTGTAGCTTTTCTTGCAGACAGCTTCTGAATGAAGCATCTACTCCCAAGCACAAAATGGAGCAGCTCTTCGAATCCCACCGGTAACAAAATGTCATCTCATGCCAGTGATAGCGCATACCGCTGCTGTCATCAATGATCTTGATTTCTACGCGGAACCACATGTCTGTGAGAAGTCAGTTGAGTTGGTGCCTAAATTTAACCTGCCCTCACAGCATGATTCGCGCTGGCCATTTTGACCTCGCGATTCCTTGAAAGCAAAGAACCCATTGGAGCGCCTATATGTGACGGCCAGGAGATACTGGGGTATTTGAAAATATCGAATCAGCTCCGACTGCAATTTTCCGCTGCCACTGTAGGAAAATGGATCGTCCTGTATAAAACTGGGATCTGGTCAATGTCGATCGTAACTTTCTGGGAGAACGACAAAGTACAGATACTGTTTTTCGGGGTCATCTTGATCCTATTCAAGTGTTTAGCGTGGTATACAGGAGCGCAAAAGAAGTATCATACGCGGAGACAGTAATCCAATCGTTCAGTATGTGAGTTCCAGCATCCGGCGGCTAGGCAACAGTCAATTCATTTCTTATAAAGTGTAAGGAACACTCTCACATAATCTCATTAAATCAATCGTATTCATTGGAGGCCCACGAGAGTTTGACATGCTTGCGGAGAACATGAAGATAGAATGCCACTTGCTCCAGTCAACCTGTTATAAATATGCCAAGGCCAGCTGATGGGCTATGCCACCACGAAGCGCCATACCAGCGAATGCGCAAAAGATGGTAGATGCATGGGAAAACCGGTCAGTTATGGATGCGCATCCATGGTGTGCGAGGCTGCCCAATGAACGACTCGGTAGTCTTCTTCGCCTGCTAGCGCTGATGGCGCAGCTATCCTTACTACCAACCACAGCCTGGGTGGCCATGTCGCCTTCTGCATCACGCTCCTGGCTATGCGCAATGCGCCTTTCAGCTCGCCAAGAGATTAGCCGTGGGCTGGGAAATATACTGGATACTTGTTGCGACGGGTTCCGCGTCTGTTGGATTTCTGTGTTCAACTCTTTGCATTGTTGTTTGTTCCCCACTACTACTTCGTCACAGAGTCACGTCCATGATTAATATCCTCTACTAGTAACTTTCGCAAACCAATGTATCTTTAAAGAGAATTTCTGGAACGAAATGAAAGCAAATGCCACGTCAGCCTCGCCGCGAAGAGTACACTGTAGGATGGGTATGCGCACTGCCCATCGAGTCCGCAGCGGCAAGATCGATGCTAGACGAAAAGTATGATGCCCCCGATCCCGAACCAGGCGAGAAGTGGGATGACATATATTTCACGGGTTCGATAGCCGGCCACAATGTTGTTATCGCTTGCCTACCGGGGCGTACTGGGACGAATTCCGCAGCTACGTTGGCAACACGGATGCAAGCCAAGTTCCAAGGAATCAGATTTGGACTCATGGTAGGCATCGGTGGAGGTGTACCAGGCGGGCAAGCAGATATTCGACTTGGAGATGTTGTTGTCAGTGCACCACAAAAGACCTTCGGAGGGGTAGTCCAATACGATATGGGAAAGACGACACCAACAGACATCATAAGAACAGGAAGCTTGGACTCACCACCCCAGATCTTGCTTAGTGCAGCAGGCGCACTAGAATCTGACGCTTTGATCGGCGAGAGCAAGCTGCTCAGCATACTCTCAAAAACCCAGCACATCCCTTCTTTGCGGCGGTGTGAATCCAGTACAGATGTGCTGTACGATGCATCCTACAATCACGGAAACGATCCAACTTGTGAGAATTGTTGTTCCGATAAACAAGTGGTCCGGTCCCAGCGCAGAAGAGGAGAAGAAGTGGTAGTGCATCACGGAACCATCGCATCAGGCAACCAAGTGATGAAGAGCGCTGCTGAAAGGGACGAGATTAGCCAAAAACTCGGTGGTGTTCTATGCTTCGAGATGGAGGCAGCCGGTCTCATGAACAGCTTCCCCTGCCTTGTCATCCGTGGCATCAGCGACTATTCAGATTCGCATAAAAACGACCAATGGCATGGTTACGCCGCCGCAACTGCAGCTGCCTATGCTAAAGAACTTCTTTCAAGGATCCCACCAGCTCATGTGATGAGAACCGCAAGGGTAGAAGATGTGATTAACGACACGAGAAGTTAGTGTCAAAAGCCTTTCTTTTTCGCATTCACAACTCGTAATAACGTTGTGACAGAACGCGACGCACGATCTTCAAGCCCCGCTTGTGAGTCTTTGAAACGTAGGAAAATCGAGGGCCCTGATGCTCAGGTGCCTGAGCTCGAAGAGTGAGTCTGGGACACCTACAGTCAGTTCTACTTTGTGCACATAGCTAATATTTCCAGGCGGGGACTCGTTGTATGTATGTACACTTACAACAACTGCCATCCGATAGAATTTGAACTGATTGATTCAGTACAGGAACGAACCCGACAGCCACTGAAAGAAGCTCAATTCCATCATCCGCAAAATGAAGACCCAACACGCGGGGCATTGAGCGACGAGCAGAAACAACAGCTTCTAAAGTCTCTGGAATTCGACCAAATTGACGAACGGAAAAACACGATCAAAAGGGCTCATACGAAAACATGCAAATGGCTTTTACAAAGCGCGCCCTATCTAGATTGGCTTGAAGTTGCGAAGAGAAGCGAGCACCACGGATTTCTGTGGATCAAAGGGAAAGCTGGAGCAGGAAAATCCACGCTCATGAAGTTTGCTCTAGAAAGAGCGCCCAAAGAAGTACAAGGCAGCTCGACACTGTCTTTCTTCTTCAATGCACGGGGAAGGGCAATGGAGAAGTCTACAACAGGAACCTATCGGTCATTGTTACTGCAGCTTCTTACGAGATTTCCAAAGTTGCAGAACGTCTTTAGCTTGCTTTATTCATCAACAGTAGACTTCGATGAAAATCGCGAGTGGAGTGTGGAATCGCTCAAGATGCTTCTCGAAGAGGCTATCCTGATGCTCGGGAAGGCTCCCGTCATATGTTTCATCGACGCGTTAGACGAATGTGACGAAACAGAGATTCGAGACATGATCCAGTTTTTCGAGCACATTGGGGACTTGTCAACAGAAAGGGATTTGCCCTTCTTTACCTGCTTTTCTAGCAGGCACTATCCTCATATCACTATTCGCAAAGGACTCGAATTGGTGTTAGAAGGGCAAGAAGGCCACAATCAAGACATTATCAACTACATTGGAACTGAGTTGAAAATTGGAAAGAGCAAAAAAGCACAGAAGATTAGAGACGATGTTCGAGAGAAGGCAGCGGGTATCTTCATGTGGGTCGTTTTGGTTGTTGGCATTTTGAACAAAGAATCAGATCAAGGCCGTGTGGATCGGCTCCAACAAAAATTGCACGAGATTCCCAGCGACTTACACGACCTATTTCGCGATATTCTCACCCGAGACTCAAATAAAAAGGAGCAATTGGTCTTGTGTATTCAATGGGTGCTCTTTGCAAAACAGCCACTCAGTCCCGAGCAGTTATACTACGCTATATTTTCTGGAATCGATCCTAGTGCTGTATCCGCATGGGACCCCGACGAAGTTGATCAAGATTCAATCAAGAGGTTCATACTTGATTCTTCAAAAGGCCTTACTGATATTACTGCCTCCAAAAATCAAAAAATTCAATTCATACACGAATCGGTCAGAGATTTCTTGCTCAAAGAGAATGGACTAGCAAAAATCTGGCCCGAATATCAGCACAACTTCTTGGGCCAAAGTCACGACAAGCTTAAACTGTGCTCCTGGGTTTACATCAAAGTTGTCCTAGATAAGTCACCGGACATTCTCCATTTCCTCCACGAACAATCTTCAATGGCATCGAAAGAGCTACGTCTCTCAATGGAAAGGCAGTTTCCACTTCTTGAGTACGCTGTCCACAGCATCTTCTACCATGCAAATTTGGCAGAACATCACCACATTTCCCAGGCGACATTTTTGGACGAATTCCAGCTTGCAACCTGGGTTCTGCTGGATAATCTGCTGGAGAACTTCAAAATTCGTAAGCATCAGCATACCGTTAGTCTGCTGTATATTTTAGCCGAACTAGACTGCGCCAATCTCATCAAGTCTCACGTTCCGCTCAGTGAAGTTCTAGATATCACAGAAGAGCGCTATGGCTGCCCTTTGTTCGCTGCAATTGCCCTTGGAAACGACGCAGCGATTCGAGTTCTCTTGACGGCAATTGATTCAGCACCACCCCAAACAGATACAAACCGTGAACAGTCTGACTATCGTACGGAATTGACTACTTCCATTCGAGACAGTCATCGGAATTTTGTTTACGTGCGGGGAAAAAGCTTCTTATTCAACGCAACACAGATATGCCCCGAACAGGTCATGACTCGACTGCTTAAATTTTCAACATGTAACCTTGAATCGTCACATTCTGATACTCAACAAATACTAATTAAAGCTTCGAGTCGGGGCTACGAATCTGTTGTTAAGTTATTACTTGACAATCAAAAACCTATCTACGGCTTGGCGCTTCTCTCACTAGACATAGCGCTGCATGAGGCAGTGGCGATCGGGAATGAGCCAATCGTCAAAATGCTTGTCCTTAAAGGAGCCGATGTTGACGCACGAGATGAGGCCGGTAGAAACGAAATCCACATAGCCTCATCAAAAGGGTTTGAGAGCATTGCGATGTTCCTCTTGGATAATCGCTTAGATCTTCTTAACAGCAAAGTCCCGTATAGATATTCCAATATCCGGGACACAATTCCAAATCAGCGTGGATATACCCCCCTCATGTACGCAATTGAAAATAACCATGTATCACTTGCTCTGAAATTAGTACGGAGAGGGGCTAACATTCACTTGGCATCTAAGAGCTGTATTGAAGTTCTCAGCTTGGCTTCTGCCACTGGCAATAGAGAACTCATAAGGCTCCTTCTGGACCAATGCGCTAAAATGGGACCAATACTGGGACACCAACTTATGACATTGCATGCAGCTTGTTGGACGGATCACAGGCTTATCGTAGAGTTATTGTTAGAAAGAGGCGCTGATGTAAACGCAAAGGGTGGTGAATACGGTACTGCACTCTACGCAGCTTGCCGTAGAGGTTTTAAGGATATTGTGGAGTTATTGATAGAGAGAGGCGCTGATGTGGACGCAAAGGGTGGTGAATACGGTACTGCGCTTCAGCTAGCTTGCCGTAGAGGTGTCAAGGATATGGTGGAGTTATTGATAGAGAGAGGCGCTGATGTGGACGCAAAGGGTGGTGAATACGGTACTGCGCTTCAGCTAGCTTGCCGTAGAGGTGTCAAGGATATGGTGGAGTTATTGATAGAGAGAGGCGCTGATGTGGACGCAAAGGGTGGTGAATACGGTACTGCGCTTCAGCTAGCTTGCCGTAGAGGTGTCAAGGATATGGTGGAGTTATTGATAGAGAGAGGCGCTGATGTGAACGCAGAGGGTGGTAGATACGGCAGTGCACTTCAAGTAGCCTCGTGGCTTGGCCACACGGAAGTTGTGGAATTGCTGATAGCAAATGGGGCCAGACAGGACGAAAGAGGACCTTGAACAGATTCAGCCTCTGGATACGCTGTCACTCTCCTTGATTCGCAGAAATTCTCCTCCACTACTTCACCAGAATTCACAGCAATAGCTACTAAAATCCAAATCTTCATTCTCTATTTCAGCTGCATTTCCTGGAAAACAATCAACGTCATTCTCTGATCATACCAACCCCATACCATAAAAGGGCAGGAAGTGGAGACCGCATATATCAAAATATCAATCAATGTGCTAAATAACATCAGTAGCAGGTCTTCCCATACGGGCATACACTTACAGCACCATCACCAAAACTCTTCTTCATAACAACTCCACGAACACTACTCACTTGCAAGCCTCACGCATACGCACAGATATATATATATATATACAGCACATACACTCCATTGCCTATAAAGGTACGCAAGAATGCTATATGTACACAACAATCACAACCACAGTTCCTCCCAACTCAGCCTACACAATCTTTGTATAGCAAAGCCAAAAGCCTGCAAAAGAAGAACAAGAAAACGAACCAAAGGGTACAACATACACATACATGCATACCCTCAATCTTCCTCCTTTCTGACCTTTTAAAAAACGGCCGCCTTAAACCCTCTTGAAGAAGTCTAGCGTATCAAAACAAGAGGGTGATGCATACAAAAGAAGAGACATCTATACGCACGAACACGAAAAAAAAGGCGGAGAATAGGAAAACCGAAATGGGATAGAAGATTGACGGTACACTTGGACAAGAGAAAGAAAATATTGAGGAAGAGAGAGAGAGAGAGATGTAGGAAGAGGAGTACACATTTACCCCACAAAGGAGGTAAAAAGAGAATCAATAGATAACAAGGGGTACTCACCCTATCCACCATGCATTGGTATCAAAAAATGAACCCTACTAAAAAAAACAAAAAAGACTATGCGAAATAAATACAAAGAACAGAGGTTTTCAAAACGATAAAACAAGTAAAAGAACGCCTCACCCACATATTCCCCTTCCATATTCCCCAAAGATTGATCCACCCAACCTCACCCCCACAAGTTTCCTCGCAAAACCCCATCCCGAAAAAGGGAACAGAAAAAAAAGATTTCCCTCCAGAGTGATATCATTTAGAGCCCCGCCCCCCTCGCTAAAAAAAACAAGAGAACAAAAAAAGATTTCAAAACGGCCGTTGGACTATCTATGGAAAGAAATTTTTTACATCACTGACTAGATGACAGAAAAGAAAAGACGAAGCAGAAGATGAAGACAGAGAATCAAGAGGAACAGAATGGATACGTAAAAGCGAAAAGACAATGCCTTCCCAGAGTTTAATGCGACCCACTCGTCACATTCGGAAAAGCAATCTGCGGCCAGTGGACTGGGGCAGAATGATGCGATTGTGTATGCTGATTATGGGAATGGTGTTGTTGCTGTTGCTGGTGGTGGTGATTATGATGATGGTTCTGAACACCAGATGTTTGGACGAGGCCCTGGCCATCGCTGCTGGTGCCATGGGAGGAAGATGCATCGCGGCCCAGCGTCATGAGTGTGGTTGCAGTGTTGAGGTATTCACCAGGCTGTTGTTGTTGTTGCTGGATTTGGTCGTGGGCATGTTGCATATACGCTCTTGTCCATTGGGTCCACTCCTGGGCGACGTAGCCGTTAGTTGTGTAGGTAGGCTGTTGGTGGGCCGTGTTGGCCATGTGAGCGTGTGAGTAAGCATAAGCGTCTGCAGGCGCTTGCGAGATGGCGCTGTTTGACGATGCGGCTGCAGCGGCAGCGGCAAGTGCCGCAGCGTGATTTGGGTTCATACTCGCTTGGTCCCCACTATTGTAACTTTGCTGGTCGTAACCTCGATTTGTTTGCGAAGGGACGCTGACTTGAGTGTTGAGGTTGTATGAGTGTGCAGTGTTGATGGGCAGAGTCGTGTATGTTGCAGCATGCGACGATAGAATAGGATCGGTAGGCCCGCTAGTTGTTGTGGCGTACTGATCCTGGTATGAGCTTTGGTCGTATACAGAAGAATTAGACTCTGAACGGACGGGAGCCTGCATGGCAACGTGGGCAAGGGACTCGGTTGCCGTTCGCTTGACGATGCTGTCATTGATCTTGCTGAGCGACTGATCCACGATTCTCGAAATGGCTAGCTTCAATCGATTTCCCGAGCCTAGGAACTTGTCACATTCGCCAAGGAGATCCACCCAGGATGCCATGTCGTCTTTGAGCTTGGTCATGTCCGACGGGGTCATTTGATCTTGGCGCGTTGTTGAAATGAAGAGCGTGGTAAATGCAGCAGCAATGTAGATGACTGTGTTGACCCAGGGGATATCCAGACTCTTTTTGTTCATCAGTTCGGTGCAGTGGTGCAGTATTTTTTGCGATGCATGTAAACACTGGTCGAGGTTCGAATTGAGAATGGCTGCATCGGTTGATCTGCATACGCCGGGATGATGCAAGAGCAACATGTACGAATGATACCAGTATTGCAAATAGAGCGAGAAGATGTAATCATCATCGGCAGCCTGCGACGGATCGCGTAACTCATAAGGCATCTCATCCTTCCACTGCCTGATACCAGCCGCGAGGCGTTTCAAGCTCTCGAGGTATGCCTTTTGCGAATATCGGACAGCATAGATTGTCTTGTACAGCTCGAGATCCCAGACCGTGTACTTTGCAATCTGAATGCCAACCTGAAATGAACACTGGTGGAATGTGTCCAGATTTGCCTCTTCGCCAGGCAGACAGTCGTTCATGGGTTCTGGAAACTCGACATCAATATCTTCGTTGCTAACAGGCATTGGACGTCCTAGTTTTCCATTGAGATTGATCTGTATGGCGTGGAGGGTCCAGAAGACGCGCTTCCTCATTTCAATGTCCAGCTTGGTCAGCTCACCAGTGCCGTCTTCCCAGACCTTGACGGAGCGGTGTAGGCCAAGCTGTACGGCGAACAGATAGACGATCGAGGTCATGATCCATGCAGCGCCGGGCTTGGGAAAGGTGCGTAAATGATGACATATCATTGCCAATGCTTGGACGTCTTGCCAACCATGTTCGCCGAGGACGAGTTGCTTGAAGAAGGTCAGGGCATACTTGTAGTGAGCATGGGCACTGTCGAGCAAGGTACTGCCACCCTGGTCGCTGTTGCGAACGGCTATTTGGTACATGATGGTGGCGAGCATCATATGGACTGTTACTGTCTCGGGTCCTGTTGGGGTAAAGCTGGGGTCGTTTCCTATCCTCCAAATCTACGTTTGTCAGTAGGCGTCCAGGAGCAAGGTGGAGACGGGGTGTGGAGGTACCAATTGCATAAAGGCGGGCTTGTGAACCAGCATGGTGTATGGGTTGATGGAGCGCATGTACCAGATGGCGTACTCGTTGAGCTCGTTGTAGGGCGGCAGCTGGGGTGTTTCGACAGGGTGGTTGCCCATGGCGATCTTGACGAGGGTCGAGTAGGACGTGGCTTCCTTCTCGTATTCGGTCTCGGCGGCGGTAAAGTCAGTAATGTCGATGTCGGTGCCAAAGATGGAGAGCGAGGTGCCCTTGATGTGGCTCAGTGGGGATTGTACAGAGGCGACGCCGAGGTAGTTGTCGCCAATGGAGCCATGCTTGAACTGGGGGAGCAGTTCAAGTTTGGAAGAGGCGGTAGTGGCAGGCGCATAGCCAGGCAGTGGGGAGGAGCTTGTTCGGCGGGGGCGGCCATCGGACCAGGGCGATGCGTCGCTGGCAGCAGAGGGCCATGGGTTTGAGGGCTGTTGCAATGCAGCGCCGTAGGCAGGAGGTAGGCGGGGCTCGACACCGTTCTCTTTTAGCTGGGCCTGCAGGTCTGCAATTTGGGCGCGCAGGTACGAGTTCTCCGACTCCATGGCCTCTGCATGGCCGCGGACAGTGGCGCGTCCAGTGATGCGGTCGGTGGTGCGGCAGGGCGTCCTGTTCTGCTCGCAGGGCGTGCAGCCCTCGGGGCGGCCATCGCAGCGAATCTTGCGGACCTTGCAGCGGTCGCAGGCCTGGCCGGTCCGCTTGGAGTCGGCCAGCTTCTTCTTGACGGAGCCGGAGAAGTCATTTGCGACATTGCTGTGGGCCGGGGCGGACGAGGGAGGGGCATTGGCGGTTGCGGAGGCAGCAGTGGCAGCGGCAGTGGTGGTGATGATGGTGTTGTTTGTCGTGGCCGTGGCGGGGGCGCGGTGCTGGGGACTCAGCGGGGCGTGGAGGTGGACGCGCTGGATCTTGCTGACGAGATTGGGGTCGTCGTCGGCAGGTCGCTTGCTCGCCATGGTTGGACGTGAACTCGGCGGAGAAAGCCGGTGGGAACGACCGATGGGCAGTCCCCAGAACGAGCCTTGTGTGGCTTGGGGCGATCACCTGTCAGACAGGCAGGCTGCACGCTCGCATAGCCGCGCGCCCACAGTCAGTTTGGCAGCACCAGAGGGCGATGTTGCTGGGGCGTCTGAGGAGAGGGGTGAGGGGCTTGGGAGGGCGCGTGTGTGCAATGCTTTAAGCGGGCAGCGCAGAGGGCGAGGTGAGGGTGCACTGCGGTGGGAAAGTGAATGGCCGCCGCGATGCCCTTGGTACAGTAGCCTCGGCGCCTCTTTGGTGCACACGGGCGGGCGTGCGCACAGCAACCGCCCTCGACCACGCACCGCGCCCCTGCCATTGGCCGCCATCACCAGCGAACATACACGGCTCGGTCGCCGTGCCCTGACAGCTTCGGCCCATTTGGCTGTGCTGCTGTGCCCTCGCCACTGCGCTGGTGATTTGCTGCCGCTAGTATGCAGCGCCCCAAGTATATCCTTCCCAAACTGGCCAGCCGTCCTACTACTGTCGACTACCGCCCAACCCACCTTAGCACTGCTAACCACCATGGGCCTTGAGCCGTGAGATTACTACACACTACATACTTACTAGCTATGCCCATTAGCTACTTACTTACTCCCTCTCCCGACAGCCTTGTTCACCGCGCCCTGATACCCAACCCTGCACTGTCCCTCGCCGCCCTTCCACTCCCACTCCCACTCCCCCTTCCCGCCCGCTCGCCTGTCGTCGGTGGGGGTGCACACACACACACATACTGCCCCGCTACCATATGTACGAAACAGCCTGCGCTCCGTTCCTTTTTGAAACTTTCAGCCACCGTCATCCACCCACTCACTCGTCTCCCCACCTCATAGTCCAACCTCCCCACCGCTCCAGTGCCCTGCTGCACATCAACTACCGTCCATCCCCCCAAGCTCTCCTACGACCATGGCGTCGGTGCGCACATTTCAGCTGCCACACTATCATGCCTACCCTGTCCACGTGGCCCTGTTCAAGGATGTCGCAAACGCCTCACATCTCAGGCGTCAGCTACTAGATGCCAATCCGCATTTCGACTATGCCTTTTTGGACGCGTCAATGGTACGGCCCTGTCTCCTTGCCCCGGACTTACCTTTTCCATCCTCTCTCTCTCTGCACCAAAACTACACGCACCCATCTTAGTGCTAGAAAAAGGGAAAAAAAAAGGGGGGGGAACAAAATGAGCGCCCAGACAAGACGAAAAAAAGAAAGAAAAAGACTCACACGCACACACACAAAAACACTGCACTGGCTCAGGCCACTTGTCGCGTGCGCCTGCCATTTGCACCTTATCTCCGCGGATGCTCTTGCCTCGTCCATTCCCCTTTCTCCCCCTCACGTGGGTTGGTGACATTCCAGCCTGCACTAATCTGGACGGCCGGTAATGGTTCGGGCTTCGACACCCCTGCCGCACAACCACAACCAGCGCCTGGATCACCAAACGGTGTCGATGACCAGCATCCTCCTGGTGCTGCTTCAACGTCACTCCACCCACTGCCTGCTGGAGAACGGGCAACACCGCTCCGCGCCTATCACAACCCTCCCATCGTGTCCCAATGTCAACATAATCTTGCTTCCATTGAGTCTAATCGTCTTTTGCTGCGTACCTGCTACCTGCGCCGTTTACACCACTGACTCTTGACTAAAATAGATCATCTCACCCCAGCACCTCCTCTCCGCCACCTTTATTGCTCTCCACAACTTCTTGACTGAGCGAGCAAAGACGCGCACTCCCCACTCGGAGCTCGTCTTTCGCCTCTCCCCCAACAACAACATTGGTGAATCCTACAAGAAGTTTGGCATCTCAGACTCGTCGACTGCAATCATTGCCGTCAAGTTACCCCTCTCTGCATCCGCTCCCCATGGTACCTACGTCAAGGATGAGTCCATCACAAATCAAACCGTGAGCGCCCATCTCGGCAGCGTTGTGCACGGGTCCAGCATCGAGATTGCCGACAACGGTCAAGAACTGGGCTCCTTCTGTCAACTAGACAAGGTCCGCAAGGTCTACAAGCTGGCTAGTGCTGACCGTGCTTCTCGAAGCAACACCACCACTAAACAAGCCAACGGGGATAATCACGGAAATGACTCTCAAGACGAAAAGGCCTACATCGAGAGTCTAGTCCTAGGAACCATGGCTCTCAAAGGATCCTGAACCGCTCATCAACCACTCACTCCCTAGTCTCAGGCCGGGCATATCACGGCTTACAGTCCGTGACTTGCTGACTGGCCCGCTGATCGTTGTTGCAACGCACAACTATACAATTATAGAAACACGCAACAACACATCACTTCACACTAGTGCATACGTTGAAACTTTAATAGTACTTCTCTCTCTCTGTCTCTGCGTGGCTCCCTCTAAAACCCCTCCCTTCCTATGCTACAGATTTCTCTCAGTCCTATAGATACACCCTGCACATGGGGAGAAAAAAATACGTCAGCTACATTTATAGCTCACGGTACTCGGGCTTGAGGAAGTCGGCCATGGTCTTGGGCCTTGGGTATGGGTTCTCATGGTGGTCGTGGTGGTCGTGGTGACCGTGAGCATCCTCTGCCGGGCCCACATAATGCATCTCGTACACGGAGCCGCACTCCATGCAACGTGACTTGGGCTCCTCGCGGGTGAGGGTGATCCACAGAACGTTGTGCGAGTCGGCGGGGCATCCGGTGCAACCAACATATTGCTCATCACCTGCAGAGTTGACAGTGATTGGGTTCTCCATGGTGCCTGTAACTCAGTCAGCATCAATGCCACTCTCATCTAGGTACTTGTGTCTGCCTGCTGCTGCTCCACGTTTGACCTTGCTTTGTTTCATCACGTACCGACACGGCTGGCATCCAATGGCCTCATGTCGAAGATGTCGATACCCTGCATCTTTCCGAGAATCTCGAGACGCTCCAGACCGGTAGATTGTTCCGCGTCCGTAGGCACAGTACCAGGCTTAGCACCCGGAGGGAGGAGATCCGCTTCTGACTTGATTTCTAAACGCCCAGTGCTCTCGTCAGCTATCGACACTTTTCCCACGCGGCATCCGCAACACTGCGGCTACCCAAGTGCGGGCGCGACATACCGTCGAGCTTCTTGAAGCCCTCGAGAACGCTGGGCGAATTGGCCGAGTGGCCAGTCTCCTTTTGCGCAATCTTGCTGTCGTCGCCTGCAATGGTGTCAATGCTACATCGTACGATAGCTGGTAGTCCCAAAACCTACGGCGGACAAAGGATGTCGTGAAAGTGCGCTGGGCGAGCGCGCGGGGGGCCGCCCGCCTTGCCGCGGCCATGGCAGAGCGTTGGAGAAACATGGCGAGAGCGATTGGGGTTGAGTGGAGAGGGTAGGCGTGGCTATCGAGCTTGCGAGTTCGTGATCGTGGGATTGCGTTCCGTCACGAGAGAAGCTTGGCTTTGCGCACTGCTTAGGTAAGGCCCAATCCGTCAAGCCACAGCAACTGAGCAGAGCCACCGACCCCATTGCAATTCCTTCTTTTGCAAATCATTCCATTGTCAACGGCGCGTTTTCTAGCCGCACATGCTAATAATCGTCTGCAGCACCATGCGCTATGCTGATTTGATCTTGTACACTAAAAAAAAACATCTTTTGACAAAGCCTTTTGCCGTGCTGTCCTCCGCATACGCTTTGCATCATCGCAACGAACCATTGTGATCTCACCCCACCACTAGATTCTATCCCAATACTAACAATGTCGTTCAAACCCGCTCTAATCATCGTCGACGTACAGGAAGACTTTTGCCCGCCAGTAAGTCGCCCAACTCGCTTGTTGACCGTCGCTCACAGGCTAGAATGGAGCGCTGGCAGTGGCAGGAGGCCGCGACATAGTACCAGTAATCAACGAATGCCTCGACTATCCCTTCGCCTTGAAAGTAGCAACCAAAGACTTCCATCCGCAAGACCACATTTCCTTCGCCTCAAATCACCCACCGCCGAAGAACAAGCCGTTTGAATCTACAGTTACAATCGTAAACCCGCACAACCCGGAAGAAAAGCAGGAGACGCGATTATGGCCAGACCATTGTGTCCAGGGAACAAAGGGCTCGGAACTGCTGTCAGAGCTACACGTCAGCAAATTAGATCAGATTGTGGAAAAAGGCCAGGACAAGCGCGTCGAGATGTATTCGGCATTTGCGGATCCCTTCAAGAGTCCGTGTGTCGCCAGGAGCAGCCTGGCAGATACATTGCACAAGGCCAGCATCACAGACGTCTACGTCGTTGGCTTGGCAGCCGACTACTGTGTAAAACACACGGCCATTGATGCACAGAGCGAAGGCTTCAAGACATGGGTGATTGGTGAGGCGACAAGAGCGGTGGACCCCTCAGCCATGGAACAAGTGCACAAGGAGTATGAGGAGCACGGTGTCAAAGTGATAAGCACGAGCGATGCGCAAACGCTCAAGGTCAAGAACCTGCCCAGGAAAACTCAGGAACAAAGTGCGAAGAACGCAGACCAGGCTGGCGAGAGCGTGTTGGACTAGGATAGCCTCATCGCACTCTCCACTAATATACCCAGGCATACTTACACTTGTTAATTTCTCTTTCCTTTATAGGAAAATATAAGCAGCCGTGTGCCAATTTTGGATACGACCTGCGTCAGCAAAATAATGCAAAGACAACCATGATTGGGAACCAGTGGCAGAGGGTGCAACTGCCGCATCGTTTTGTCCATATTCCCTTCTGTCGGTTCCGCCGGAAGCACACAGGGGTGGACATCCATGAAGCATCCACAAAATCTCCACCGTTTCGCACCCGAGCGTTCCATGGAACCGCTAGAACACGCATGTGATGTATACACATCCACTGGATACGTATCAGGGCTCACTTGCACCCAAGATATGCCTCTGTATCTAGCAATGCTGCCTGCGACCTTGGAACACGGCGGACGAGACAACTGCCCCGCTGTCGGCTCAAAGAAGCCAGCTTGGCTGTCGCTACGGTGCAAGTCAACTGAGTGTCCAGATATTGTTTATGCAGTGTCGCGCACATCTTTTGAGCCCCCTCATTGCTTGCACATTGGCCCTTGATTGCTCGTTGTTGATGTTTGCCCTTTGTTGTCAAACCTGTGTCGTAGCGCGGGGTCGCTAGTTTTTGTGAAGCCGCCCCTCTCGTCATTGCTGTGAGCCCTGGACTAGTAGAGCTCCCCCACGCCCGCACGCGCCCTAAGCACCAAGACAAGTTCGATCGGGGCGTTGCCAGGCTGCCCAAAGCCTACATTTCCTTTTACCCTGTTGGCCTATTTCCTCACACCTACTCCCACTCTCAACAACCAGTAGCCAACATGCCACATCTACCTGGCGTTTCCAAACATCGGCGGACGTCCCTTACAAGTGCGTCATACCCCGGCCACCGCTTGTACCGAGTCTTCCGAACAAATTTCTGCCAACGACCTGACGCTGACGATCGAGTGAACATCTAGGCAGTCGCGGCTCCTCTATAGACGAGACACGGCGACATGATGGCGGCGAAGATGTCACCAAAGAAGATGAGACCATCATAGACCCGGAGCAGGGCAATAGTGCGTCTTCCGAAAACGCTGCGAGGCTGGTTGTTACACTGGACACTGGCTAACACAACACCCAGTGCTCACCCATATTATATCACAACTGCGGCCTGGTGCCGATCTGAGCAGAGTCACACTGCCTACTTTTATCCTCGAACCGCGGTCGATGCTGGAGCGCATAACAAAGTGTGTACTAGGCTAAATCTCCAAAGTCGGCAACGCATGCTGACTGACAGGATAGTTTCATGGCACATCCGGAAACGCTGCTTCCCATTACCAAGATCGAGGACCCTGTGCAAAGATTTGTAGCTGTGACAAAGTTCTATCTCAGTGGATGGCACATCAAACCCCCGTATGCATACCCGCAATCATGACCCGCCCGTACGCAACAACTGATGTGAGTGTAGTGGAGTCAAGAAGCCGCTCAACCCCATACTCGGTGAGATATTCACCGGCTATTGGGACTACTCAGACGGTACCAAGGGATACTACATTGCCGAGCAAACGTCACACCATCCACCAAAGTCGAGCTATTTCTTCATGGCGCCTGAACACCACATACGCATTGACGGAACTCTCAAGCCCAGGAGCAAGTTTTTGGGAAACTCTGCTGCGAGTATGATGGAGGGCATTGCGATACTGCGGCTCTTGAACACTGGTGAACGATTGTGAGTCGCCGTAACAGCCTTTGCATCTGGGAGGCTCATGAGATTATAGCTTTGTCACACAACCTAACATGTATGCGCGGGGCATTCTTTTTGGAACCATGAAATACGAGCTTGGCGACCACGCTTATATTCGCTGTCCCGAGACTGGACTAAGTGCCGACCTTGAATTCAAGACCAAGGGTTATTTTAGCGGAACATACAACGCCATCGGTGGCTTCATCAAGGATGCGAACGGCAAAAACTTGTTCGAACTTTCCGGCCAATGGAACGAGGAAATGTACATTAAGGATCTGACTGTAGGGATTTGTTGTCTTGGATTACAAGAACTGGCTAACTTTTGCAGACTGGCAAGAAAGAGCTATTGTTTGACGCCGCACATACTAAGCATACGCCACCCAGCGCCCGCCCTCTGGAGGAACAAGACGAGCGAGAGTCACAGAGGCTGTGGCATGAAGTGACAGAAGCCGTGAAGCGGAGGGATCAGGATGTTGCGACGGATGCAAAGGCCAGGATCGAAGACAGGCAACGTCAAGAAGCCGCAAAACGAAACAGTGAGGGTGTCGACTGGCACCCGCAACTCTTTAGACGCGTAAGGGGCGGTCACGGTGGGAGCGAAGAAGGCGAGGAAGACTTGGATTGGATTATCAACGCCAAGATGTTCGTATTCAATCCTTTTGTGCTCGATTTAATCTGACAAGACACAGTGATGGAAAGACCCCGGAAGAGGTGGTCAAACAGATCTTGCAAATCCATGCCATACTCCCCGGTCAGAAGCCCGACAAACAATTCAACATCCCTTCACGGACATCGAGTATCCATCGAACTCAAACAAACGAGTCTACTCAGCACGTTCAACAGGTGCCTACTGAGCAGGTGCAACCCGCACAACCCGCAGAAATAGCACAGCATCAGCAACAGAGCGTAGGTTCTCCCAGCAACTTCGACGGAACAACGGCTCATGCCACGCCCCCAATTCACAGTAGTAACTCCACCGATCCAAGTAATCCACAACCGCCACCTACCGAAAAGCCAGCATCTCAACCAGACCCAGTCTCGTCAGAGAACCCGCCAAAGTTTGCCGATGAACTCCCGCCAAGCAAGCTGCTTCACTCCAACCCTGCCAAAGAAGCACACAAGGATGATCTTTTACGGAGAACCGACAGCCAGACATTGGAGGAAGAAGAGTTTCATGACGCGCAATCGTGAGTGGTTCCTCCTCCCTCCTCAACGAGAGGTGTGCGGAAAATTACAAAAATATCATCATGTGTGTCAGCGCTGCTACTGTTCATATTTTTCGGGGTCTCTAATGTCCTTGTCTCTCTCTCTCTCTTTTTCTCTCTCTAATGATTCCAATTTATCAACAAAGGCTTATCATTTTCGTGCTTTAGTTATAGAGATGTTCAAGATACGTCGTCTGAATCTAAGATGCGCAGCGGTAGAGGGTACTGTTGCGCTTGTGTCACGTCGTAGTAGTAGGCTGTGTGTTTGAGGATGCCTTGGGGATAATTATGGTGCTTTGATGTGATTATGTGACATTGTTCTAGGACTGACTGGGGTTAATGAGACGTCAAGTATGAGGTATTTGGTATGAGTTGTGTGGCTGTGTGGTGTTGGTGATGTGATTTTGAGAGAGAGAGAGAGGCAAGGGGGTTAGCGTGTTATTGTTTTCTTCTCGGTCTTGAAAGCTTTTTCCTTATGGTGATGTGTATGTGTGTGAAACTTTGCGCTGTCAGCTGTGTAGTACTACGTTTACTCCGTGCGTTACGGCATGATGTTCTCGTAATGAGTCAATCAGTAGATATGTCCATTGCTCGCGTAGCCATCCATCATTCCCTTGCGTACATGTTTATCTGCGGTAACCCGGTAGTGAAGTAGTGATGTCATAATATCTCTTCCTTCTTTGTACGTACGGTTAGTCTCGAGGAAAAAGCTGGACATGGCCTTGGTACCTCGTCAATCCGACGCATCTAGCTCACCGTCTGAGAATGCTCAAAAGACGTAATCTTTTCTATATGTACTCGTCTGGTTTCTTGCAGGATATTGTATATTGGAGTTTTTGGGGGTTATGGGGGGGTAAGGTTGTTAAATTGAGTGGCGAGATTTATCATCATTGATGTGGTGGACGGTGAGTTGCTCTCGGAGGGGTTCAGTTGTAGCTGGGGTGATATAAGGTTGGGCTTGCTGGGATGAGTGTGTTGAGACTGGCTTGATGGTGGAGCTGGGTGGTTCGGAGGTCGTAAATTCCAGTGTTGCAGCTACGATGAGGGAAAGGCCACTTTGTGTGTAGGTATATTTGGGTTTTATTGAAGTGTTTTTGGCAGAAGATGTGGTTGGGGTATGAATGCGTATGGGTGCGGTCGAAGGCGGATGTGCCTTTTTTGATCTTCAGGGCTGTTTTTGCAACTGTTGCCAGAGAGTTTCGTTCACGGCGGTCCAAGTGGAGGTGAGGTATGATGGGTTTAGCGTACAAAGTCCTTTGCACGACGCCTCGAAGTTACTATCCTGAACATTGTGAAGTCGAAGGAGGGGAGTCTAGTTGTTTCTCACAACACTTTTTCGTGTATTGCTGGCAGTGGTTCGCAGGTGGGTGCACAGAGTCGCTCAGTGGGTCCGGTGGATGAGAGTCACTTTGCTCGTAATATGGCCGCACTGTCTTGCTATGAGCCAAAGTCTTTAGCAACTTACGGTATATCGTGTACACGTCGAGGACTGTTTCGTTTGGAGCTGCGTCTAGAAACTCGGTACAACCACATGGCTGCCATGTTTCCATTCATGACGTATAGAGAGGTTGTCTATGATATTTAACTATGCTCCGTATTCATAGGCGGTTTGGTTCAATAGTTCTTTATCGGTTCATGATCGTCAAGGAAAGAGAAAATGCAAATAGTTCAAGGATACTAGGGGCCGTCATCGACTAAATATTGAAATGATGATTTCTTCTATTGGGGAAGCATATCCATATAATATGTTCACACTCCCAGATTACCATGGGCTTATAACTACAAATTCATATAGCTAGCGACTGTTTCGTAGATCCATACAGATACTTTTTATAACCTTACTGGCCTCTCAGTAAGTTTCGGGTAGATCGATATCGGTGCTAAGGGATGGAAGATGCAATGTAGTTTTCCTTGGCTGCTCTGCTCGCGCTTGTTGACTTTATTGAGTGGTTCCTAAGGTTCTCCAGGTTTATGGGCAGCTCCAAGCCGGTTAAACATTCTGAGTTAATAACGGAGCCTGCAGCTTCTGCACACTATATGTGGTAGAACTATCAGATTCGTTCATAGTGGTTGGCATTGCTCAGTGTTAGTATAACATAGTTGTCGGGTTTTGGGGTGGGGTGGGGGGGGGGACTATAATCGGGAGAGCGGCAGATCCAGGATACAATTTTCATTGCAGGTGTCCTATGAAGGTATACGTTTGTTTCAAACGACATGGTATGTATTCTGAAATTTCTACACGAAATTCAAGAGAAATTGTGACAAATGCATGTGTGGCTATGACAGTCGATGTCTATTCTGGTGATCGTCGCCATCCGGGCCTGACTGGTCATCATCCCAACATGCATGGACTTGATTTGACCATAATAGAGTCTCATTTGAGAATCTTTCCTCTGAAAGGTAGCGCCCTGGTGCCACGGATGTTCCTGATGTCTTCAAACTCGTCATCTATCATGAGGTACTTGTGATCAGACATGCAAATCAAATTTGTTAACTACACAATTCATGGCATAAAGCGACTGCAAAGCATGACGGAAAATTACACATCATGTCAACCTACATTTTATTATTTGTCTTTTGAAGTTGTAGCCGACATTCTTGAATTTGATATGTGAAAACAGAGATGCTACGGCTGCGTCATGCAAATCACGGAGTTCGCTTGAACATGATTCGGGACAGTCAGCCTTGGCGCCACATCCGTCCTGCAACGTACCTACATTCATTCTTCCAAATCCTCACGTCATCAAACAAATGCAACCACAGCCGGTCGGCAGCGCATTAAGCATCCAAGATACATGCAGCTGTCCCGGAGAGACTCAGGCAAACCTGCAGGATTCACGTCAGCCAGCAGCTCCAGTTCTGAAACATGCCCCTTGTTTTGCCGGTCTCAGACTTCATGATGACTTAAAGCGAGAGTTGAGCGTTGGGCGACAATTTTTTGCCATCATTCTCTCGTATCACTCGTACCCGTAGTGATACTCTCTGCTTATTGCTTACCTTGTTCTATTTGCGACAATGCTCACATGATAAGAGAAGGGATTATAGGTTTCCGAAGAACTCACGACCAACCAGCTGTCACTGCATCAAATCAGGCGCCGGAGGATCGAAAAGGGCGTCGCCGTGTTGACATGCGTCAAAGTGAAAGCATCAAATCGTCTTCCTGAGTGCATTACAGATCGGTCTTTGTCGGACAACTAACCTTCCCCTGAAGAGGGATGGACTATACTGCAATCCTTCGGAGTGATGCTGGATGCCCACATACTGAATACGCAAATCTAGGCTACAACCACGCGTCAGTAGATTGAGTAAAGGGATAGAGAGATCAAAGGAGCTGGCATGCACTGAGAGACAAAGGGGTATGCAGCAGTCAGGTGGCGCCCTAACGGCAGACACACCAACAGCGCAAGAGCAAGTCCCCAGCGTCTAGGCTCGCCACCGCCAGACCTTTGGCAGAAAATTTTAGCTCACTAACAGTTCACCCGCGGAAGCGAGCGTTGAGCGTGCAATCACCAAGTCCAGTGGCCAACACCTTGCGCACGGCCAGGTCCACTCAGCCATATCTGCTGTCTTACTTGGCCACGATTAATATCCAACTATATCAGGTGTCTGATATCGCCAGCATGAAGGCATCATTGGCTAGACTTGGTCACAAGGCGGACGAAATGGATCATTCGCTACTGGATGGGGACTGCAGCATACATACTTCCGGTTTGCGGTAATGCTTCGGTCATCCACATCACCTGTCTTTAGCCCGATAGGATGACCTCTCCCGTTGGATGATCTGTCGGGGCTTGCGCGTTGTCGAGCATGGATCACCGCAGCTTGATTGCCTGGAAGACACGGCTGCAGCACGAGTGGGTGCACTTAACCAGCAAGGTGACAGTGATGTGTTGCCACTGTGGGTGAGCATGTGGGCGCATTTTCTGTCGCCCCGGACGGGATTGCCTACGGGATCATCTGCCCGGCGATGAACGTGGTAGTAGGATGTGATGAGCTGCCGATAGGTCCCCTCACACCCAAACGGGATTCACGCAAGCCCAGGTTACATATTATGTCCTGAAAGCGGACTTACCCGGAATCAGATGCTACATATTCTAATCCGGCAGCACTGGCATCTTGTGGTATCAGGCCACTTTTGAAGACTTGACTGGGATGATACTGGATTGCTCAGGGCTCTCATTATGGTAAGTTTCTACGATAAACAAACATGATCGAATCGCCACCACCCTAGGCCCTTCCCCTCACCCCTGACTACTTCTGAGTGGACTCCCACGATCTCATTCAAACCTGGAATCATCTCAACCATGTCCAGGCACTTAGAACTATGGAGATTGCATAACGATATCGTGTCCATGGCCGGATATGAAGCATGCAATCTCCAAGCGAAATGAGTGAAGTCTTTGTTGTTCTTTTGCTCAGACCACTTCTGTAGCCTCACTCGAGACTCTTCCGCAAGAGCGGCAACAAGATTCTTTAGAAAGTGCAGCGAAGCTATTCTGTGAGGAAGAGCTTAAGCTGAGAGCTATACTACCAGGATTGGTATCTCTAGATCATGAGTTGGGCTTCACTGATGGTCGGTAGCCTGTTCAAATGAAGGTCCCTGCTGTCAAACACAGCCTCACAAATGACAAGTCTCATGTCATTGTCTAGAGCGTCTCTTAATATGGCCGAGCAGTCAAAGCGCAAAATATGACTATGTCAAGTTACATTTGACTGATGAAACTCTACAGGCACGAATATGGTTGGCATTCCCTGTTTTTTCACGACTCTTGCAAAAAGAACTTGTGATCTTGTAGTCAATGTACATAGGTTGTTGTATCACTTTGCTTGCCTATCTACCTTTCCTCAAATAGAATCTCGGAAAGATTACACATCGGCTGTACTATAGGCCGAAAACCACCCCTTCAATTATATATATTTTTCAAACACAGACATCACTTCCTTCCCGTATCTCTATTTTTGATCTTTTGTGCAAACAAGTTATCAAGTACGTCAAGCGCTATGTCTCTGAATGCAAAGACCATTTTCGCCTAATAGCAGTAGCCCGGCCCTAAAAAGAAAAATATGGCCGAGAAAAAAGAGCTGAGCCCACTGGCCCGGTGGAGTCCTATATTTCAGCCCCCTCGACCACGCGACCAAGTTTGGTCGCAAAACAAGGACTTACAAAGAAACTTTGAGCAACCTTCACTACTTTTGTCCTCGGGCATATGCGGCCAGCGGTTGAAACCTTCTTTCTGGCACACATGTAGTCAGCAAAAGTGGAGTGGCCGGCCAAATGCTCAATTAGTGTACATGTACACACAAGGCTCATGATAATGGGGTTTTTAGTCGTCCCTTCTGTTTCAGGATGTTAGTGCGTCGCAATGCCGGGTCCAGCGCTCGGCAGTGGGAGGGGGGGGGGGTGGTGGTGGCTCCACAACTCCACCCCTCCACCCCCCATAGCATAAACGCTCACCGGAACATTAGTTCATACGTAGCCGCAACTTAAGTTTTTTTGCCCGGCAATGGGCAAAATGGTTATTAGGGCAATGATCACATGCATATTACATCTTATGACAACTTGCCGCCACGATCGTAGTTTTAAAAAAAATAACCAGTCTCCCAAAGAAGAAGAGAAAACGGGCAGCGAAAGTCACCGAGCTAGGTAAGCAAAAAGTGATCTGCTTGTCCGTTTACCAGTCTTGGTCACTTTTTGTGGAGGAAGAGATATGCGAGTATCGTTCGATATATCCCTCGTTTTAAACTAAAACTCAACCATCACCACACACACCCCCTTCCCGCTCCATGACATGACTCCAACTGCAAGGGCTGAGATCGGGAAACATTAGTCAAGTAAAAACGGTATGTAGCGAAAAAAAACTATAATGACGTTGTTTTGCCTCATCGGGGGCGGGATGTCAACACTTTGAGCCCCGAAAAAGGACGATAGTAATCCTTGTTCGATTTTCGTCACCCCGGAAAGAGGACGAGACATCATGTATGTGTGTACGCTTTAGCCTCCGGAACCAGGAACAACAACAATACCAATAGTGTTTATTTTGTGCAATCAAAAGAAAAAAAGGGACAGGGAACAGGGGGCCTTTGAAGAAAAAAGTCGTGCCTTGCATCGTTCATCCGGACCGGCCTTGAATTTCTGCACGTTGGGAGCTTACTTGACTTTCCGCCCCCGCCTCCGCGCGCTTCCTCTTGCTACACCGTATGCGCGTGCCATGTGTGTGTGTGTGTGTGTGTGTGTGTGAGAGAGAGAGAGAAAGTGGATTGTAGTTCACACACACACATATACATACATACACCCCTCAATCTGTTGAGACGCCGCCATTTTCTGCACGAAGACCCTGTCTAAGCACACGCTGCCATGATTTCCCACCGAGCGACTGACCGTACAAGCTAAGCGACGCTTCACATGCTGGGAAAGCCATGTACAAACCCGGCTTCGCTACCGCGATCCCCCATTGCCTCTGACTTGCTCTTTGCCCACGTCATCCAGTATCTGTTCTTCTTTTCCCCACATTCCGGTGAAAGTGAGTTTTACTTACTCGTTTGGCCCCGCGACACCTACCTAACGGTGTGTTACATATTTTTTTGGCTTATGGACATGACTTGCGCCAGGGCCCCAATATACCTCTCCAACTGCCGGGTTGGAAGAGAGATGAAAAGCTCACTATGCTGTTACTACTATCAAACATACGCGCATATGCCTCGTACCATTCAGGTACCTCAATCACACCTTGACCCCTCCGCAACCCGCTCCTTTCCATCCCTTCCCAAAAAGCAAAAGTCAAGAAAAGGCAAGAAATCTGACCATACATCATCCTCGGTCGACCAGATCTCTCCATCCACCCGCCCAAGTGCACCACTTACTACCCCTGGCTCACAAATCGCCCAGGAGCCCAATCGGCACAAGCTCCATTCGTCTCTCCCTCACTCACTCACCCTGATGATGCCCAGTGCAAGCGAGGGCCAAAAGGCAAGGGTGCACACAGACAAGGGGGGGCGTGAGAAGTGTGTGTGTGCGCACACCCCCCCTCCTTCCCGCCATCCGCGCATCGGGCGTATTACGTGCTTGCCTAATCCAGAGGCTTGACGGCACCACCTGCATGCCTCACCTCGCATCTCTAAAAAGTCGTCCGTCTGGGGGGGGAGGGGGGCCAAGTAGCCGTTACCGTTATACTAGTGGGGAAAAACAAGAATTGCCTAGCCATCTAAAAGCCGTTAGGTTGGGCAGATGATCAATAACTTTGCATTTTTTTTGCCTTTTTCCTTTCCCGTTCCGTTAGTCTGTTAGATGTATGGGGAATGTGGCTGGTTAGCGATTTTGCCAGACCCCGTTGTTGGCAGAAAAACAGGTACCGGTTGCCTATCGGAGGCGAGGAAGGGAAGGGAAGAGTGGCGAGAGCTGCTAGTGCAAACGGCACAGGGGGTGGGAGGATCAAAGCGCATGGTATGATTATCGGTAGGCAAGTATTGGCGAGTATAAATCAGCACGGGAGGGGGAAGGATAACGAAAAGAGTGTTTGGGCCCGGAGGAATGGTTACGGCATCTGCATCGGAGTCTTTTTTGCTTGCTCATCATTGCGAGTCTTGTCGCCTATCGCCACCGTATCTCATACTCGGAGAAGATGGACACTTGGTTCGAGGGGTTGCGGATCTGTGCTACGTTGATCGCGCTTCTATTCTTGTGATTTTTTTGGAGACAACAAGTTGGAGGCGTCATCGTCGTCGTCGTCGACAGTTACCTTGTTTGGGCCGCCCAAGCCTCACTCTGCCCATTTTCTTGTCTTGTTCGCCTTCCGTCACGGGTAAGCTGCTCCGCCGCATCGTCGTTTGTTAAGACAAGGTTTTTTCCTAAGTGGTTGATAGTGGGTCATTTTGGGAAAGCCGGGTATTGGAGAATGGGTGGAGGCGAGTCGATCCCTTGGGAACAAGGGGGGTCCGAATGGAGGGATTGCGCTTTGCTTTTTGCGGCGCAAGATGGTTGATTGAGTGGATGCGGTCTTCCCCGTAGAGCAAGAAATGAGCGTGCTGGATGTGGAGAAAACAAGAAAATATACCCGTAATAACGGCTTTTCGTTGGCTGATGCGGGGATTAACCTTCTCTCTTTTTTGCTTCTTCGTTCCTCCTGCAACGTTGTTGTCACCATATCTCTTTTCCTTCGGCATATACTCCATATTTCCCTTTGTGTATTTCCTTTTGGCACTATCTCTCCGCACCGCCGCCCCCTGCTTATGTTGATCATCCAACATAGCAAGGCTATTGATTGCCAACAGGGTAAACCCGTTGCCAGTCGCCAAAAAGCAATGACACACACGCGGACCCTAGCCCCCCGGTCCATCGCGCCTTCATCCGAGCTCTTCAATAGTTTCAACGTCGGAGACAGATTCCCTTCCCGCTGATATTGCTCCGGCGCCGCAAACGAAAGGGAAGACCCTGGTTAGCTCTACTGCGCGGTGCGAATAATCGACCATCCCAGTAATCGCGCCTTCATGCCGCCTCGTGCGCGCATCCTGTTCCCCGCTTGCGTGTTCGGCTTCGCGCAACCTACCACACCTCTTATTGTTTTCTCTTGGCCTTTTGTGATTTATCGCACTCTCCTCCAGTTTGGGAGCTTGCCACACGCTTGCTCGGCAGCCGTTTGGCGCAGGAGTAGCGAAGTGGGCGCGGGACAGGTCCCCGAATTGCTAGTCTGGGCGTTATAAGGGCAGGGTTCAGGGTCCGCCTGCAAGCGGTATAGTTTGCGCAGGGTTGCTAGTATTGAAAGTCGCGATCGCGCTTGGGCGGATAACTTGTATATGGCGATGATTGCGATGACGAGGGAGGGATAGCCATGAGGCGTGCGTATGTGATGAATCGTGGCTGGCAGTAAGTAGTAGTAGGTAGTCGCGTTGGAGGTTCGCTTGCGCTAGACGATTCGACGTGTCCGAGCCAATGGGACAAGTGTATGTACATACATGCTCGTGGTACAGTCGATTCCGCAACCCCTTACGTGTGCCTCGTTGCTAGGGCAAAACTGATGTATCCTTGGAATGAACACTCGACAAAGCTGCAGAGAAAAAGGAAGTTGCTAAGTAAATACGTCACGTGCAATCTCTCTCGGAACAGCGAGATTCCTGAGTGTGTGATACATTGACGAGGCAGAATAGCTGCAAATAATACCACTTGTGATGCGCATGTTTAAGCTCTCCCCTACTGCCAACGGACAGAACTTACGTTCCTTGCCGTTCTGGCCCTGACGTGATCATGTTTGTCAGGCCACGATATTGTGGCTGCGGCTACCGCTGTCTCAGATCAACCTCGTCGTGCCATTGTGCACGTCAACATCTGAAACCATACTATGAGACAGGCAGGACCCCAGGTTACTAGACACGACATGACGTGGGTTCGGCTCGGTTGGCGTGAACATGCTGACGCCCGGTGAGCTTGGTTCATCGTCATGTAGCAAGTTGCGATATGTGAGACTTGTGTGTGCGCATGTTTCGACATTTTGAGTAATCTTGAGCCGTGTAACTGCGTTTCTAGACTGAGGATGCATTCGAACGTTCCAGAACCTCTAACAAGATGAGAACATTGGTGTTGGAAGTGGTGTTGTGTGGGTCGTAAACTCTGCAACTGTCTGGAAGGACTGAATATAGTAACGGGGTATTACAGAATTGAAGTTTCGTAAAGAAACATGAGAAAGTATGCTGTGGCACCATGTGCCATACTGAGTGTTGAAGAACAAAAAAACCCTCCCCAATTCATCCAAATGTAGAGTAAAAAGTGCGAAATTTCGCAAAGAAAAGTAAGGATAAATGGTTATAGAAGGAAAGCTAACGCATGATATAGAAAAATCAAAAAAAGGATACTGGTTGTGTAGTACAAAGGAAAGGATTAGGGGAAAGACCAATGAGAACGCGCGCCTTGCAAAATTGCCTGGGTATCTTCCCTTCTCTTGCTCCGTTGTTGACATACCCTCAAACACCTAGTCTGTTGTTGCCAAGTCTGCCTTGCCAGAATTGTGGTGTACGCCGGACGTTTGTCAAATCTTTAGTTGCTGCGCCATCAACTCAAATCCCATCCTCCTCGTAAAGTGTTTCCTAACCTATCCTGTCTTCCCAACGCCGCCGCAATGCTCGACTCGCTTGTAGTATCGCGCGTCGAAAAGATGTACGTACTCCCCGATATGTTCGAAAAGTTTCAGGGTGTGTGAATCGAAGAAGAAAGGCATGCCATGGCCCAAATCGTGGTTACGTCGTAGAAAATATTTTGCCAATTAAAGAAGAATGCATGCATGTCCGAAAGAAGTGTGTCGCAGATGCTGAAGTAAATCACACAGAGGACTTTGTGACCAGCACAAGCCCTGTAACCACCTCCCCCTCCTTCTCCTCGTGTTCCCAACCATTGGATTTCTCACCATGCACGGAGGGCCTCAACTTGACTAGTTAAGCCCCCAAAGCCATGGTCGGCCAGTCAATGGTATCTTGCGTCTGGTTCACTCGGGCCGGTTCCCATTTGCGACGGGGTGTATGTGCGCGGTGGTTGTGGTTGCTGTTGTTGTTGTTGCTGCTGCTGCTGCTGTTGCTGTTGTTGAAGTTGTGAATGTTCGTCCTCTTGTGCCTCTTGTTGAGCAAGCTCCATAGCCTGGAGCTCTTCGGCCTTGTCTCTACACGCGTTTGGCGAGAACCCGCTACCGACCTTTGACGAGACGATGCGCCATCGGTCATTCTCGTACTCTTGCATAGCATTGCGAAGCTTGTCAACCTGTTTTTCCGATTGGGGTTAGCATGCTCGGGCTTGTGTTTGCCACACACGACGTTGTGTGTTTCATGGTTAGGAGTAGGAACTTACCATCTCGGACGTCCAAACCGTCGTCTTTGCTTTGAGCTTGGTGCAGTAGCGAACCTGGAGAGTACCCGAGCTACGGCCAGGAAAGAAGTCTGCGATTTGCTTCCAAGTGAGATTCTTCTTTTCCTTGAGATCGACGAGTAACTGGTCGTCTTCGGGGGTGAACTTAAGTTTGGGGCCGCGGGGTCGTTGTGCAGGTGCCGGCATTCCTTCTTGGCCTACGACGCTAGGAGGGCCATGGTGATGAGATGGTGAGGGAGGTGCGCCCTCCATTGCGTGGTGTCGTTTACTGCGATGAGTGCTTGGTAGATGGTGATGGTGAGTTGGAGGAAGAGTGGAGTGAGGAGCGGGCGGTGGCGGCGGCGGATACTGTTGAATAGAATAACTCTGAGTCGCGTGCTGTAGTGAGACGCTTCCCGTTGCTTGTGCGTACGGGTTGAGCTGTTGCTCTAAGGTTGGGGTAAGATCGTGCGGCAAGTCGTCTGGGTGGCTGCGCTTGCGTCCGGCGGTTTGCTGGGGCGGTGGATAGCCCACATTGTAGGATGATGGAGAGTGTTGCGACATGGATTGATGGCGCAAAAGATGGGTTGGGTGTAGTGAGTGTGTCTCGATGTCCGTGTAAGTAGGGTGGGAGCTGGTGCCGGCATGTTGAAGGGTCTGAGACGGATGTGGCTGCAGGAAGGAGTGATGGTATCCCGGAGGCAATCCGGTATGAGAATGCAGGACATTGGAATGTTCGACGCTTGAAGTCGGAATATGATGCTCTTCCCCAGCGTTGCCTGGTACGCTGTAGTCGAGGAAAGGGCCTCGATAGGGACTCGCCAGTGTTGCTAATCCGCATGGAGACTACCAGAGCAAACTCGCTCTGGCAGGCCGCCGATATGAGACCTGGGCCAGAAAGGACAAAAAAAGGGAGAAGAGAGAGAAAAAAAGAGTGCCTCGTTTGAGTCAAGGATTGTGGTTGCGATGAAATGTGTCGCACGCGTTTGGGTTATCTCCAATATTTCTATATTGACAAATGTTGGAGCAAGAAGAGCTTGGGGGAACGCGCCATCGGACAAAGTGTTATCGCGTGTGTTAAGCTTTGGGGTGGCCGGCTATAGCTTGCAGCCTTGTAGGGGAACAGACGAATAGCAGGTTATTGTTGGGGACGGCTGTGGATTATATGATATTTGTGCCTGAGGGCAGAAGGCATTAACAAGGTCGGGCAGTATGTCCCCTCCAAAAACCCGGTCCGTCTTGTGCGATTGCCACACGGACACAGACTCCAAGCATGTACAGTAATGGGTCCTCTCCACGAGACGCTCTGTTCCTGAGAAGGACCAAATGAGCTTAGTAGGGAAGGCCCAGGAACTGATTCTACGTCAAGCATAATGCGGTGATCAATGACCAGGCCTGCGAGGGGAAGGGGGGGGCCTGGCACACGATCTCGTCGAGTGCAATGCTGCCTGGCTCGTGTGGTGAGTGGCTGCCGTTGCAAAATGAGGTGGGAATGAGGTACTTTGGCCGGCCAGCGGGGGCCAGCGGGGCCCGGGGCGTGCGCGGTCCATGCCATGTCGTTTATTTCTAGAATATCACAAGAAAGATCTCCAGCACCGTTGCAGCGTCTGCACGACGAATCCTGGCGCAGCGTGGTGGCCAGGAGATGTGCATTGAGGATGTTCTGAACCGGCTAGCGACACGGCAGGGGCACAGTGGGCAGTTGCCGAAAGGGGAGCGCCACCACCGAGCAGGTGTATGCCAGATTGATGAGACAGTGTCTACCCAGCAGACACGCAGCCACGACCGCGGGAGGAGCGCTCGGGACCTGCTCGGGGGCGAATGCGTCGAGCGGCCCTGCCAGGGTCATGGTGGTAGTGGTGGTGGTGGAGGTGGGCAACGGTGTGTAATGGCATGTGCATGGTCAAAGCATGTAAGTCTGGATGGTGGTGGATGTGATGGTTGGTCGTGTCCAGGCATCCGGTGCCGGTGCGTCAACTGAGGGTCCCCCCTTCATGCCTGGAAGCACCTTGGCCGAGCGCAGAAACCCGTTGAGCATGACGGAGCTTTGCAAAAACGTGAAGCTTTGATCCAGGCAGGATGGGCTTGTCTCTGTCGGCACTCACGCTGCCGTAGCACCCGCCTGTAAGCAGTGGGACCGAGCCATGGCCAGGGCCCTTTGGTCATGGTTCTCTAACGCATAGGCATGGACAGCCTCAGATTGGCTCATGCGTAAGCCGTTTCAAGGTATACACTGAGACCCTGTCCTATATGCGCTTCGTCACCCCCCCGTGAGATGGGACTGGTACACTGCAAATGGTACCAGCCACAAGAATACCCCGACGCCCGCGCCAGATGACGCATTTCGGGCACGCTGCCGAGAGCCAGCAGGCGTGCGGAAGTTGCCAACGGCCAGTAGCAAAGCGAGCCGGCGCTGCGTGACCGGTGACAGTTTTTTCGCGTTGTTTCTTGTGCTGCTTTCATGTGCCGAGTGCTAGTCCTTAGTATACCTGAGACAGTAGCTGGCGAGGTTGGGGGGGGGGGGGGGGTTGGGGGGTTGGGGGGGGGGGGAGGGATTGGGTGGTTGGGAGCATGGCGGCAGCAGCAGCGAGACGTTGTGGGGGAGAAGGTGAGTCGACGTCGGCTGCGATTGATTCGGACCTGGGCGCGCTAGTATCGGGAACGACAGCGACAGCAGCAGCGACATGGAAAGTACAACGCGGTCTTGGCGCTGCTCGCTCGCTACTCAGGCCGGCCGCGATCTGCCCGCCCCGAGTCCCCTCGCATACACACATCTCATCTCTCGACCGCATGCATGAGATGAAGGGCGGATGGCGCTGACGGCGCATCGTGGGCCCCCCAAAGGGTTGCGCGCCTGACGGCTATGCCCTTGCCCGGAAGACAACACTCCTCCTCACGCTGCTCACGCTCCTGCTCCCTTGCATTCGCCTCTCACATCCACCCTTCATGCACGTGATGGGCCTGCCACAGCCTGCACTCTACAAACCCACCCCACCCCTGGCCACGCCTGGGACCTCCCTGCTCCCTGCCTATGCAGCCCTCGCTATGACCTCACTGTTGACATTCAGGCCTAGCAAATGGCCTGCCAATCGTCAAGTACTCGACCAGCGGCGCATTATCCATTTAGGCTGTTGCGGGCCTTTGTGAACTATAGGCTCGACGGGACGCACCATGTAACCCACTTCACCCTCGCCCTCGCCCTCGTTCAGCACTCTTTCCCCCATCCGCGACCCTCATGTCATCCAGCCTGTCTCGTGAGCGGAGCGCGTGCAGGGCATCGACTGCGAGTTGCGGCACATGGTGGGCGACTGAGTTGAACCCCCAGTCGCTCACTCATACCGGCGGGCCTCTGCCCACCTGCAGCTGCTGTAGTTCCTAAAAGGAAACAAAAAAGGACAAGCGAAAGAGAGGCAAAAGAGAACTAGGACATCTTCCCATTCCCAAGCGCCTTGGGGGGTGCAACCATTTGCACACCCACTGAACTGGCTCGGTAGTGTAGCCGGAGCCTTTGTCTGGTAACGGCCACCCGTTACACGTGGCTATTTGCAACATAGATTGTCAACACGACCGTTGATTGCACGAGCAATTGGACCATTTTTTTTTGTTGAAGGCGCAGCTGGCTATTTGTGGCACACCTAGAGGCGGGCGGGCTGCCGTGTGTGTACTGTACTATGAGTATGGCGTGTGTACCAACAACGGCATAAGAGCACGCTGATCGGCATGCGGCAACTTGCAGGAATCAGGCAAAAGGATTCAAAGTGTGGCGAGGTGTTGAAACATTTGGTTGAACTGCTGCAGGTTTGCAAAACCAGCGATACGTTGACATGAAACAAAAACATAATCAGGACGGGCCAATGAGCAGTGCAGTGATGACCTCTTTTTGCAAAGCCCTTTCCCCACGTTTGACACGCCATATTGCCATGGGTAGACCATTCATACGTAAGGATAGCCGATACTAAGTCCGGGATAGGGACAACCCCCCTCGCAAGCCCTTTGCCGAGCCCTCTTCCGAAAGAAGAGCCAGAGGAACCAAAAAAAACTCCCCCCAAAATAAACCTGGCCACGTTGTCCCGAAAAACACTCAAGCATTGTGTAAATCATCAAAGACGAAGGAATCCTCGAGTACGCCACTGGCCAGGAAACAGAGTGCAGAAACACCAAGCAGGACGGACGAATGGCTACCTCGGTTGTGTGCAGACCGAGCTAGATTGAGAGGAGAAGAACGCTGGTAGTATCGTCATGAACCTGGCGCATCGTACGAGCAAGCGGGAACATGCAGACGGATGGTGGGCATGGGTCCCTCAATACTTGCCACCAAAGTTCTCTTTTGCGTATTGCTCGCATGCCTGGTGTCCGTGTTAGCAGCAGAGTCGATGCTTGTCTTGTCCACGGGGACGCGAAACAGGCCGCAACGTACTTTTGCAGGTTTGCCGACCTTCTGCCCAATGACTTTCCACTTGTTGGCATCGTACTCCTTGATGGCGGCAAGCAGCGCGGCGCTCTTCTTACTCATCAGCATACACGCACGACAATGTCAGCGGGTGCACAACTCACTTCATCCTCTGCGAACTCTGCGTAGTGCATGTCCTGGAAAGTCAGCAAAGGGGCAACACGACGGTCGGGGACTGGCGATGTTTCCTACCTTGTACCAATGCTTCTTCACACTTCCTTCGGTTCGCTGCGGAAACGTCTATAAGGCACACGATCAGTTACTTGGTACGTTCTGGCAGGCGCTATGTGTTTGGGGTGAAGAGCTAAAAGGGAAGCAGCGACTGCGACATGGGCGCACCTTTGCAATCTCACTCCAGCTGTTGCCCGCATCTCGCATTTGCTTGAGTCGCAATTCTTCGGCTGGGGTCCATGGTGTGTTGGTACGACTCTTTTTGGCCTTTGGTTCCTGGACAGCGTCTGGTTGAGGGGGCGGGGGTAATGCTGCACTGGTTGCGTGGGCTTCTACGCTGCTCTCTGTCGCACCGGCCATGGGCTCGTGCGAGTGTCCGAGTGTGACCGACTTGCGCTTCCGGCTGGTGGGAGAAGGAAGTGGCTGCTGAGGGCCGAGATGGGTGTCTTGAGCCGGGGCAGTCAACGAGGCAGCCGGGTGTAGAGTGGGCAGGTCGGCAGGTGCAGCAGGACGAGCCGTCGGGGGTGGGTTGGAGGTCATTGGCGATGGCTTCAAGCTGCGCTTGGTGGAGGGCGGGGAGCTGTCGGGAGCCACGACGTCAGCATGCGCGGCAAAAAAAGAGCAAACGTCAAAGCAAGAATGCAATGGCAAAAAAGGTCTTGCGGCCGGGGCCAGGGCAGGGCAAAGGCAGCTGGAGAGACTCACGACATGGCGGCAGACGGGAAGTGACGAAACTCGACGAGGATAAGAGGTTAGCCAGGCTCGAGGGAGGGGTGCGACACGAGACAGCTTCACTGGAGAGCGCGAGGAGAGGCTATGTCGAGCAGTGTCATGCCGGTATATTACAGCTTGGAGAACTGCCTTCAAAGAGTACGACGGCCAGAGTAAAGGCAGCAAAGCATCATGATATCCAAGTAGGGCGGTCGGCTGCAGGAGCGAGCGCTGATCAAGTACAAGGAATACAAAGGAGGTCAGGTTGGCAGGAGGCTGGCGAATGAGAGGGGGGCAGTGGCAGCATGGTGGAGGACGAGACAGAGGCAGTGAGGTTGAGTGGGCAGATGCTAGCGGGGGTTGGCGGCGGCGCTGGGGGGGCAGGTGGGTAGGGGGTACATGTGAGTAGGTGAAGTCATGGTGGAGGACAAAGTACAGATACGCGGGGACGCGGTGCAGACAAGAAGCGGGGTAGCCGGCTCTAGGGGCCAGGCTTAGATGAACAGGTGGCTGGCGATTGAATGTTACCGCGACAGCAGGATGGATGGATGCTGCGAGGGGCGGGGGAGAGAGGGAGAGAGGGAGAGTGAGGGCAGCGCGTGACAGGCGAGGTGCATGCATCGTCGACTTGATAGTACTAATGGGTGCAGCAGCAGCAGCATGGTGTTGCCGGCATGGCGTCTTGCGGGCTGTGAGTGAGTGAGTGAGTGTGAGTGAGTGAATGGGGAGCGATGGGTGAGTATGTGTGAGTAGCAGCAGCAGTAGTAGTAGTGGGTGGGATGTACACGGTGGGGCAGACGAGGCAGGAGAGAGAAAGCAGAGCGAGTGCATGTCGTGTGTGAAGCAGAGTCATGGCCTGGCGGGTGGGAGGTGACGCGCAGGCCGTGGTCGCATGCAAGCGAGTGGTGGTTGGCGATGATCACGACTAACGACTAACGACTACGACGACTACGACGACTACGACGACTACGACTACGACGTTGGGCACAGGGAAGCGCGGTAGACAAAAGTCGCTGGCCAGAAGCGGGGCAGGCTTGGGGTAGTAGCGTGCATGGGCCGGGCCCTCATCGGTAATCAACACCATGGCCGCTCCTTGCCCATGGGCCCCAACCAGCCAGCCAGCCAGCCAGCGTCACACAGAACCGAACATTGTCGCCTGTTGTTATCCTGCTGCTGCTGCTGTTGTTGTCGTCGTTGTCGTCGTTGTCGTTGTCGCCAATGCATACAAGGCCCCCCTCCCCTCCCCTCCCCACTGGACATGTAATGTACAGTACTGTATGTCCATGATGCCTACATACATGTAAGTAAGGTATACGCTTGTACTTACATACCAGTAGTACGTACACACATGGGCGCACTCACACACACACACACACACATATTGCGCTGTGTGAGCACCCACCCACCCACTTTACTTACCTACCCCACCCCAGTCTTGTCCGCACTGGCACTGCCATCGGACAATTCTCACATCCTCACCAAACAGCGACACCTCGCGCACATGAACAAGCATACTGTTAGTGGGCAATGCGGGGGAATTAAAGGCTGCCTCAAACATGCTGTCGCTGCCATCAGGCCATCAATCGTTCTCTCCACGCCTCGCCTCCGCTGGTCTGCATGCCAGCCAAGCGTCAGCTCCAGCCGCCCTGACGCAGCGCCAGTATCACCACAAGCCACAGGTGTTTGAGAGAACCGCTCAGGCTCGACCCCCGCCACTGACCGCCAGTCGCCAGTCGCACGCCGCCGACCCATGGCTGCTGTCGCTGCCACCGCTGCCAAGTGCTTCCGCCTGAAATGCCTGCCTGATCTGTTGATGCTCACAGCGGAATCCCCTCGACCCGAACTTGCTCTCGTTTCGCTCGTCTCACACGGCGTCGTCATCACCGCTTGTCCATGTTGCGTCTGCGCCCCCCAATCTCCCACGCATCCCCTCAAAAAAAAACTTATTCGCGACCTGCTGTCCGACTACTGCAATTGATGGAGCAGGCCAAGAAGGCTCGTATCATTACCACCAAACCTCGCCGATCCTCCATAGCCCATGTTTCCCCTCGACGCCATTGGCGAAGCCGCCCGGGGCACAGTCCCCTACACACCCTGTCACTGCGTCTTCTAGGTTAGCCCCCGCCGTCACGACGCTCTGGGCGCTGCTTGTTTCCCTGCGGGCCAAACAACGTCAAACCATTGCCTCCTTCAAAACTGCATCAAGTCCGACGCGCGCGGTTTTGAAACTCGCCCCGTGAACACGGATGAGGCTCACTCCCTTATGCGCCCCACTCGCCTACCCAAGGGCCCCAGGCATCAACATTGAATGCGACCACAAGTCCGTTCCCCTTCCGGCTTAACATGTCTCGTGTCAAGGTTCTTCCAAACATTCTGGCTACGAACGCCCGTCATGCCCCATACCGCCGATCAAGATTCGAGTAGCAGAAGCGACGGTTTGAAAACGTTGCCAATGTCAGAGACTGCCACTCCTCTTCAGCCTGGTCTGCCTCCTCCAAGACAAGCCCGTTTCCTGTCCTGTGTCCAAACTCTATAATTACTCCGCTGCCCCAAGTTTCGAGGCCTCAACCGCATCTGTTCAATCGGCAATCAGTCTTTTGTTTTCTTAGCAGCCTTGTAATACTCTCTTTTACATCCCCACTGGTTTGGGCTGCCCTACATTCACTTAATCAACATTGCTGTGCAATCTACTTGTCCTTACCGCATAATACCTTCTTTTTCAGAGCTAGACTCGATCAACCGCGAACAGACTTCTTTATTCAAAACAAGACGACTCGGCACGACTTTTGCAAAAGCACAATCATCTTGCCAACTCAGCTACTACTACACGCTTCAACTATCAACCATGCTTCACCACCAGCCCCAGATTCTCTCTCCTCTCCCAGAGATGAACTCGCAGTCCCCTACCGATTCTTCCAGCCTTCGTGCTCGCAAGATGTCGGCCGGTGGAAATAGGTCCTGGTCCGAAGAAGAGGTGAGTTTCTTGTTCATGCCTATCAAATTTCCCCCGTTTCTAACATCAGACAGGAAAACTACCTCCTCCAGACCCGTATGCAAAAGATGCCTTACAAGCACATTGCAGCACACCTCAAGAAGACTGAGCTCGCCTGCCGCCTCCACTACCACCAGCTCTCTCACGGTAGCCACCGCCGCAAGCGCAACAACTCTGTCTCCTCGACCACCTCGTGCAGCTCTACCGGAACTTCTGCTGCCTATGGCATGGTCGCCGAACAGGATGCCTACTCGCAGTCGTCTCGTCACAGCTCTCCTATGAGCTACACGGGCAGCCCTCATGTCCGTGCTGGCTCGGTATCCAACTCTCCCGGCCGCTCGCAGCACAAGATTCTCCTCCCCAAGCCTCGCACTCTTACCCCCTGTGGTTCGCCTGAGCCATACAATGGTCTCCGCATTAACACCGAGGTTGCTCACCAGCCAAAGGTTGTCGATACCGATCGCCTTCGCTCCATCTACGAGGCTCGCCGCCAGCAATTCTGGGCCACTGTTGCTGCTGACTACGGTGCGGATGTCTCCCCTGCCCAGCTCGAGGAGATCTGGCGCAGCGGCTCCAACGCCGTTCGCCCTCCTACACCCGATGCCTCGCCTGACGGTACCATCATGCACAACCCCGTCTTCAAGCCTGCTCCTTTCCAGTCCTATGCTTCCCCTGCCCAGAGCGAGCCAGCCAAGCACTACAGCCCCATGAGCCAAAACAACGCTAGCGCTATCTCTGTCCCGGAGCGCATGCCATATGTCCTCCCCATGCCAGTCCCCTCTTCTGGTCGCCCAAGGTCTTGGAGCTCTGCCCCAAGGGATAACATGCCCATTGCTAGCCTGCTCAACGACGACAGGAACTAGATTGGTTTACTGCCTTTACGTTTCCTGTACACGATAAAAACACATGTTTGGCATTTAGGCACATTGGGAATATGCATATTATGGGTTAGCATGGCTTTCAATTCTTTACTTTCATTAATTCTTCATTCAATCAATGCGTTTTTTTTTTCTTCCTCTACGACTCAGTTGAACTTGGCATGGCATGGTATATGCGATCTTCTGATATGACACTGCACGCGTTTCGCTTTGGTCTGGCTGGGGCGGAGCTTCTTCCATTCACGTCTCTGGAATTTGTCACCGTTTTCCACTTTTCCTCGTCTTTTATTGCAAGGGTAGCTTATTGGCTACTGGATAGAGCGGGTGTTCTGGCGTTGCAACTGTCTCGTCTTTTTTACAATTGTGGATATAGCGTCAGATAGCTATGTAGGGTCCAGACATGTGGCGCAAACCCTAGGTCTAGAACACATGTTTCCATATGAACGCCTTCTCCACTTGCTGTGAACCTGTGGCGCTAAAACCACATTGTCTTGATTGTGAGTGTAGGAGATATATTATCATCTAGCATTGTTTGCGATATTGGACTGTAGTCACCCTGATAATTTCGCTTAAGCCCCATACCTTGTTATTTCGAGGGCGTTAAGCGAGAATGTTGTAACAGGTGTTCGGGACTACTACTAGTACTAGCGCTTGACATTTTGCCAGCCGCCATGCTCGACATTGCGGATTTGTGAACCTGTCATTAATCCTTTGGGTGCAGTTTTGAAGTTGCAAGTGGGTAAGACTTATAGTAGGTTGTGATATTATCGGCGCTTGCTTGCATCGCAAAATTACTTGTTCGCATTCGCGTTCAACAAAATGCACGTGTCGTGCATAACCCCATGTTGCACAAAACCAAAGGTGGGGTAAATCGCCAAACCGCAATGGGAAACAGACATGCTTGTTATTGCGCAAAGTTCCTACTACTACGCATCTGTCATCGCCCAGCTTCTTGTCTCTTTTCCATCTCCGTCAGCGGTTGCGATGCATCCTCGGCGGCTACGTATCCCATCTCTTAGCTCTTTCCCAAACAAGTATTGTCAAGTAAACAATCAAGAACAATCAAAAAGAAAATCCCAATCACCGGGAACGCGGTAGGTTGGCCGTGCACACGTGCCTTATCCCCCGTACCGTTCCTCCGCATTTCCGTATCTTGATATTTCTTTACTTTTGCCTCTATCTGTTTCATTGAAAGCAATCACACTGCAAACAATTTAATCTCCGAAAAAGTACAGGACATGTCTATCAAACATCAAAACAACTAATGCCCCTCCCGTCCTGCAGGAGTCAACAACGGCCCTAGTTTCTTTTCCGGCTCTCGCCTTTCCTTCCCCCAGGCTATTCCCCGCGTACCGGGGCATTCACTTAGGTGCAGATGTTTTCATTTCCTGAGTTCCGCAGTGCATGGGGCGCAAGCACACCAGCCACCGAAAAGGGCAAGAACAACCAAAATAAAGTTCAAACAAACAAACGGCAGCCACAACGACATGGCCGGTTCATCTCGGCACTCCGTTGCACTTGCTCCCCCACCTTCCTCCTCACAAACCCCTCTTGCCTCTGCTTTCCTCCTTTCCTCCTCAACCGCAAAACACCATCACTGTTCAACCCCATTCTTCTCGCCCACCCACTCGCTTCACTGAAACCCTCCGCTTCTCGTACTCTGCTGGCGCTACTGCAACTGTTTGCGCGCGCGCGTGTCGGGCGAAAAGAATCAGATAGCGCCGAACGCACCGTTTGGCTCAAAATGTTTCAAGTACAATGAGATGGGGGTCCACGCCCCGCACAACTTGTTCCAAACGATGCCAAACACAAATTGCTTCGCATCCATGTATCCGCCTCTACCCTCCCCGCAATCCCGCAACGGCTATCGCCAATGTAGCTTGGGGACTCGTGAGGGCTTAATTTGCTGGGCTGACGATGGTCGGGTTTCTTCGCCTGTCTTCCCGCAGTACCGTGTGGGGGTTTCTTGACATACTGTTTGATACACGCTATGTTCCTGACTTACAACGGGTACTATGCGATACTGCACAGCGGCATCGCATCCTTCCCTCATCTACACACATCCACTGCATACGAACAAAGTGGAGAAACCTATCAAAATAGCGACACCAAAACAATCCTTCGTCGCGCGCGAGCCAAGTATACAAAATGGCCATGAAACATTTACCACCGCACCAGTTCCTCCTCGCCCCGCCTTTACTCGCGCACAAAAACAATCGCCACCGGAATACGAGTTTATAGTAAACATGGTATTCTGCCTTCCTATTCAAACTTCCAGAACAATACTTACTGAGATTCACCGTACCCTTCAGCCTCAGGGTCAACAACCCACACATCCATAAACGGCCTTTCCGTCCTCTTTCCATCCACATCTCTCGGCACGCACTACGCCATTCCCCGCATTTCCCGCAGACGCGAGACGGAATTCACCGTTATGGGAAGGCGGGTACTCACTAAAGCCCAATAAATCACCAAAAAAATCTCGAAAAATCGTACGATTTTTGTGCCGTCGACTATGTACTTACCATGTCCCCTTGCGGGAAGGGGGGATTTGTGAACCGTTTCAGGTAATTAGGCATGCTGATCGCTCGGTATGGACAGAGGCAGTGCCGTGCCCTAATCGATTACTATAACCCGCTAACGTCAGGTTACCCTACTTCTTCTATCGTTGCGCCAGCGATAGATTGCTACGTCAAGGTAGTATTCTGGATTTTTTGGGGCGTCGTGCTTGTCCTCGGTTGCCCTGCTCCTGGTACTTCCGGTGAGCAAAAAAGAGAAGCGGAAGAGGAGGGTCCACACAGATTGGGAAAATGTGGAAGAGGAGGTTTTCTCGGTGGATTATTTGCTTCCTCGCTGCATTCGATCATTCCGTCTTGGATTTGGAATTTTCCACATGCTGCGCATTCGATGAGAAGGAATCAAGGGTCCGCAAGATTGGGTATACGATCGCATTTCATGCGTCTATCTGTCTTTCTCGTATCGACCATCTAGAAGGCTGCCTCCTTTTCCATGGCCCATGGCGTCAGCGTGGGTGGTATGCGTGGTGTGTTTCCATTCTAGAAGGAGGCATGGTGTTCTTTTCGACCAAACACACTGACGCCTCCCCGGCACCCCCCTGTCCAAAAAAAAAAGCCACCTCATTTTCGGCTTACCGAACCATCGTGCACATCTCCCGTCCGCTGCTCTCTCACCCCCGATGTCATTGCCCAACGCACATCCCCAAACGCCACAGGCTGGTCCCCCCCCTTCCAAAATCTGACTCGCTGATACGGCGGATTACCTACGGGAAAGCCAATTTCCCAGGCCCATCAATGTGGCTGTCACTTGTTCCCTGTAACCAGGACACCGTTTCCATCGAACTCCGATCCTCCTTGATCCCCCTTGATCCTCCCACTCCAACGAGTCAATTCCCATGTCCCTTGCGCCCCGGCGCATCTACCAAGTCTGGATGCGGATCTGCACTCCGGCAGTCCTTGCGTCTTTGTCGGGTCCCTTTGGTGTCGCCCGCCCTGCGACTCGACGTGTCGGGCGTCCATGTGGAGATTCAGGGTCTGAGCGCTTTAAGCGGCGTTTATGCGAACTGGGGTTGGAAGGACATCAAGTGGAGACGGGGACACGCTTGTTTTTTTGCTTTTCTTTTGCACGGGCTACAAGGCGCATAAATGTTCGTTGCTAACTACGTACGCGCGCGATGGATTGCAAGCCTTGTAAGGCTGATGACTCCGCGCGCCCTTTTTTTTGCATGAACAAAGTACAGGTTCACCCCCATCAAGTCATCTTACCACGCATGTTGCTGTGCTGTGTGGCGCTCTTCGGTCATATCCGATTGATTTTACTTACTTGGGGAAGAATTGCAGTCGACCAAAGCGTTAGGGAAAGAGGACCGACAATCCGTGACGTGTTTTGCACGTACGTAGCAATCAGAGTTGCCCGTCCACGGTATGCATGCAAGGCATGGGCGGGGGGACGGGGGGACGTGTGGGCTGCTGAATAAGGAGGCTCGCTAGGACTGTGTGTCACGGAGCTGCGTTGCCCGAATCCAATACACTATATGCTCGTTGTCGGTACCGCACGGTGTGATGTTAGACCGATAGTAATGCCGCAACAAAACCCAAGGTGGCTGAGCATGTTCAAGTGGTCGTCATCATCATCAAGGATCTGACTCTGCTTGTACCGTCGCCGACGACGACGATTCGCAAGCAGTGTGGTTGATCGGTTGCGAGCGTCTCCTGTCCTCAGGGTCTTGCTCCCCCTTTCCTTTGTTGTCCAACGTCTTCACACCGCTCCGCTCAATATCTTTTCTCAGCTCAGCTTCCTGTCGCGGGTCCTCGGTACCTTTGGCACTGTACTCCTGGTCCATGCGGTGCATGAGCTCTTCACCTGGTAATAATATACTTCGGTCAATTGCAAAAGGCAGACCTCGATGGCGACCGCGAAGCATTGCAAATAGCAACACGACTTTGCTCAAGCTGGCAAAGTCGCCGCAGAGGCTGTAGTTTTTACCGGGCACACCGAGACTCAGGCCGACGGTGCCATATGCTGATGTGACTTCGAAGAGTATGGAAAAGATGCTGAAGCCGGGATCGGCATTCAGGATATGACGTCTTTCGATGCAGCAGATGAGGAAGAAGACGAGGAATTGGAACCAGATGTCGTAGGCTAGTTGTTTCTGCAAGTGTGAAGCTACACCAGTAGCACTATTATCACTCTCTTCCAGTCCAATTGATCTTTCCTCATACATGTTCGTCTTCCTCAGTGTCAGCGTCATTGGATAAATCGAAATGTACCTAATCAAACAAAGGAATAAACGTTAGCATAATCTATAAATATCATCCATTCGTATTTGCAAGCAAAACTCACATGATGACGAGATACGCAACCAGACATGCTGGAGCAAGAGAACTCAAAGAGATGATGTACGCTCCACTGGTCCTGAGTCCACTGGCTTGAAAGAGTCCATCCAGAATTCGTGTCCCAGTCGACAGAGCCTCAACATCCGGCATCCCGATATTGAGAATCTCAAAGCAAAGCCACGCAGTGACATCAATAACAAACTGCGCGACGAATAAATACAGCGTCTCACGCGCCGGAAAAAGATAGATGAAGCAGCGTCTGGGATGCTGCAGCAAAAACTCCATTGTATTCCTGAACCGTGACTGCCTGGGTGCCATCTTCTTGAGTCCCCAAATCGTGACGCGAAGAAAGATCGGAAACTGCGTTTGGCCCGCGAAAGCGACAGTCACAGAGACGAGCAGGACATAGGGGTAGCCGCTGAAGGGGATAAAGTTTGCGTTCAATATGTTCAGACCACCATTTGCAAACTCAGTGACTGTGGCGAAGAAGCCCCACCAGCCTGGATTGATGCCCTCGGGTTGGGCGGTGTATAGCACGTTTTTGATATTCTCTCGATATGCATAAGGGAGGAGGAAGGTGATGCCGAGGAGATACCAGAAGAGTTGGTAGCCGACCAGAATCAGGAGTAGAGCTTGTAAAGCGCGGTACTCGACGCCTCCGAGTTCCATGCGATCTGCCTCGCTGAGATCGCGGAAGCGGCCCCTGGAATCCAAATGCGGTTTAAAGGATATGTAGTCTTGCTGCTCTGGTTTTAGTTCTGTGGCGAAGAAGTCGATGAAGCGGCGGAAGAGATTCTGTGCGAATTGTGTTTCCCAGGGTGTGGGGATGAAGCCGAAGCCTGTTTCGTAGTGGTAGCTGCGTTGACGAGGTGCGGGCTTGGTGTTCACTTTGGATGGGGTCTCATTGTGGGATTGTTTGCCTTGGGCTTGATGGCTTTGAGATACTGTGGATCTTTGTCGTAGGCCTCTGTTGCTATTACTACCGCTGTTTTCAGCCTGATCCGATTGGTAATTTTGTTCGATATCTTGAACTAATCGTTGCATTGTGTGCGAGTGCTTTACGACATCTGCTAGTTTCTTGCGGAACAGAGTTCGTCTGATCAAGACTACGGCTGCGGAGACAAATGGTATGTTGCCGACCATCATGAGAATGGCAAAGGTGGCTTGTTGGTAGCCAGATAGTGGGCCGAGATCGACCGGATTGAGACCTATCTTGCCGTTAGTCGGTGAATACAACTGATCTGATGACATGGCTTACCTGTTGTAGTCATGGCACTACAGCATAGGAACAATGCATCTGTATACGTCATATGGGCACTACCCAGTTCTTTCGGTCCATCGGCACGACCTTGACCATACACAACAAGCGAGGAGACGAAGATGACGATAATAAAGTACAGCATGTGCGCTCGATAAAAGTTCAATCTGAACACCTCATTTTTCATATACTTGATGAAGTCGTCTCTCGCCTTCCGCGGACTCTGGAGCTCTTCCAGTGGATCTGTCATGATTGATTCGTCCGAGTCGTCGTGGTCGTCAAGTGGCTGCCAGAACGAGCTCATAGTCGGTGGTCCAGATCAATTACCTTTGTACTGTCGCCCCGAGCTACCAGGTTCTGTTTCCGGCGTCATCCGGTCCAGGGCGCTGATGTGTTGTTGTTGTTGTTGGAAAGCCATGTTGCTAACATGCTGGCTGGGTTACGTTGATGATGTCACTCAATGTCACTTGCTGTAGCGTGTTTCCTAAGCGAATCAATAGCCGCCTCAGACACGAGGCATGATGGCCATCAGGTCCCTGTTTGTTGTGATTGGCGCATACAATTGACTTTTGACACGTCGCAACTCGTAGCGTTCGTTTCTAGTGATGGTTTGGCGTAAATTTATTCTAACTTGCGCTCACAACCCATGTACACACACTTCCTTGGTCTTCTAGGGATTGCATGTCTGACAGAGAGCTCTATACGTATAAGATATTGATCGTAAGAAATATAACCATGAACATATTGCCCTAAACGCCTGCCGTTGTCCTCCAGAATATCCAGCCTATACCAATAGCAGCATGTGCGTATGAGACCAGCTCCCAGAACTTGACATGCTAGATTTTATGAAGAAAGTAGGCCGTTTGATATACCCAAAATCCACCTTGCTTGCCATAGATCGCTCACTTGCTAAAGTCGATAGGATACTTTAGTACATCGTATTTATTTTCTGCTTTCGCCGTCTGCGTTCTTTTAACTTCTCTTGTCAAACGCCTGCTCAATTTATCTAATACTTTGTCTTGACTAGCAAAATCCCAACTTGCCATCAAGAAATCAGCAAAATTTGATCTGGAGCCTTGATCGCTGTTGCCAATTCCAGTGCGTAAAGGATTCGTTTGGCCTATCTCCACTATATGATCGAGTAACCGCCTGAGGATCCGTGTATTATAATGGTAGAATGTCAGTTCGCACTTTAGCTTATAGCGATATAAGATGGTAAGAATATAAGCAATATGAATGGCGTCAAGTTTCGGACGGGGTTTGTACACGGCCATTATTCGATTCCAAGGGACTAGAATGGTGAGGTATCTGAATGATCCAATGAGATTTGACGCAGCAAGTATGGACAAGAATTGCTGTAGATCTCGGTGCTCTCTGTCATGATGGTAATGATAACGTGGTTTGCAACAAAACTGGACCTGGCGTACGTACTCCGTGAGAAACTCTGAACGAGTGGCGGGATCACGCGCGAAGTTACTCCCCAGTACCGCTTGAATTCGATGGTTTTTGGGAGGTGAGTGTCTGCAACGTGCGCACACGTTGTCTTCATAGATTAGATCTTTGAGAAGGTGTGATTAATGATCGCAATGGCCCACAGGCCCAATGAAGACTAGTTGGTTTTTTGCGTATCCATCGGGTTTTTCGTAAACAATGGATGGGCCCATTTCGGGGAATGCGGCTTTGTAGACCATCAAACGTAACTCTGGTGGGAGTCCGGGTGAGCCAGTGAGACCATTGTTCACAGCAAAGGTGCAGAATTTCTTCGTGGCCTGTTTCTGGGGCACGTTTTGCTTCGGGTCTTTGGAGGCTGTGTGATTGGACTTTTCGCCAGCTTCGCCTTCGTTTGCGCGGGTACGGCCAGTTTCATGATATGATGATGTTGGTGTAGTTTCAGTCTTGCAGACCGACTCATGCGGTGCTTCTGAAGCTGTAGTCGTAGGGATATCCATGGCCAGAACGTTGACTGTGACGAGTTAGATGCATAAATTTTGATTGAGCTTTGGAAAAGAAGTGTAGATACCGGTATGATTTGGCTGAGAAAGCAAGATTATATGTGGCCTGTAGAGAGAAGAATGGACGAGCTATGGAAAGCACTATCAGATTGTGGAGAAGGAAAGAAGTAATTGTAACTAGTGCTAGACTCAAATAGGCAGAGTATCACTTAGAAGGCAGTCAAAGTAAAGGACAACCTAACAGAAAAGGGTAAACCGTACAAGGTAGAGTCCGTAGTAAGAGAGACACGGGCATGATGTTAAGCGGGGTGACACAAGTAACACTATTACCATGTAGCTTTCTAGAGCATGTTTTTGTAAGAACAGTAAAAGGGACATGCGCTGATTGGCCCGTGTAACAAATCTAGGCTACCAAGACATGAGTTTGCGCGAAGAATGCCCAATTAGGAAGTTAGCCTCTCTTGCTGTAATATTACCTGCGAACTATTCAATCACATGTAAACATGTTCACATGCTCAGCTAAAGGTAGGCATTCCACCCTATCACAACCACCCATATCCCTTAACGAGAAACTCTATTCTTCCTCACCGCTTACATCGCTAAACGTTCAAAAAAGAACGAATCACCGGCTATTCCGATACGGCAAAGCGCTTGTGCTTGTTGCTTGCGTGCTACAAGCACCGGATAAGCAAATGCGCAAAGTGGAGAAAACCCAAAAAAAAAGCAGCACAAAGTGGAGTTGTCTTCTCCGCCACACCAAAAAACAGGTACCTGAACCCTGGCGCGGTTCGGTTCCATTCAAACACGCGCGGCGCATTTGGCCTCCGGCAATAGTAGTAGCCCAGCCCCCAACCACTTGTGAACCCCGATGAAGCAGCAATGCGCATTCAAATACCCGCAACCCGCAAATCACGCGATAAAGCAAAAAGAGAATAGACAAAATACGAGATATATATGTGTGTGTGGGTGTGTGTGCGACATAATCTATCATCTTAGTCCGATCGGAATTCGGAATGATAAAAAGGGCACATTAGCAAGCGACAACGGCGATGTGTGTGTGTGTGTGGGTGACTCGATCCTTTTCTCACACCGTCAGATAGGCGCCCTGTCAAAACGCTTGCACCCCGCAATGACGGCGGGACTAGGCCGCTCGTGGTTATGGGTCATGGGGACGACAAGCGGGCGGCGGCAGCGGCCGACTCAAGACCAAATGCGACCTTGCGCATTCTCCATGTTTGGGCAATGTGACTGTTACCTCTCTCTCTCTCTCTCTCTCTCTTCTTATTTACCCAGCCTTCTTCTCCTCCTTCTTTTTTTTTGCGCGCGCTCTGTCTCTGTTTCGGTTGGCCGGTCGCTCTACTTTGCTTGCTGGGAGATTTAGCTATCTAGATAGCTAGTAGCGGAGCAATAGCATGCGAACACCGCAGTCACCGCCGTCATGACAGAACATCAGCTACCAGTTAATCAACTGGTCATTCTATGTACGTTTTTCATTACTGCATGCGCTCCCCCAATTAACTGCGTGCTTTGTCGCTAACCTTGTGTGTGTGTGTGTGTCTTTATAGCAATATGCCGCTTTGCCGAACCTATAGCCTTGACTTCGGTCTTCCCGTACGTCCCTGAACTCATGGAATCCTTTGGAATCCCCAAAAACGACATTGCGCGCTGGGCTGGTATTTCCTCGTCGATATTCTCCCTCTGCCAGGCGTTTACGGGCCTGTTCTGGGGCGCGGCATCGGATCGCTATGGCAGAAAACCAATTATACTGTTTGGCCTGTTCAATACCATGTGGACGATGCTGCTATGGGGCTTTTCCGTCAATCTGCCCATGGCATTGGTGGCGCGCGCTCTGGGGGGTCTGTCGAATGGAAATGTCGGTATCCTGCGAACGACCGTGGCGGAGCTGTGTCCGTGGAAAGAGCTGCAGCCTAGGGCTTTCAGTGTGATGCCCCTCGTGTGGACTGTAGGCGCGACGTTTGGACCGACTCTCGGTGGTGCGCTTGCGAATCCGCTGGGCGTGGATCCGCGGAAACCACGAGGTACCGCATTTCTGGAAAGGTTTCCCTACGTTTTGCCAAACATTGCCGCCGCCATATTCTTCACCGTAGGAATTGTTGTTGGCTGGTTGTTTCTCCGGGAAACGCTGGAGAGCAAGAAGCACGAGCCGGATCTAGGACTGAGGGTCGGCGCCAAACTAACATATTTTGTCCGGAAACTGCTGCATTTGAAGACGGAGAGAAAGGGTCTGGATGGCGAGAATGAACCTCTTCTCGGCCGGCAAAAGGCAGTAGACGCTGAAGCAGCTGCTTCACCTCGTGTGAAGAAACAGAACACCAAGGAGAAGACGCCCTCAGTTCGAGATGCTCTGACGTTTCAAACATCAATGAACTTGGTTGTATACACACTGCTAGCCCTGTACTGTCAAGCATACGATCAGGTAAGTTCATTTTACAAGTCGGTCTACCACTGCTAACCACCTATAGCTGCTTCCCGTATTTATGCATCACCCTGTCCAGCTCGATTCTGATCCCGCAGTCTCGCTCCCGCTCAAGTTTGCAGGGGGATTTGGTCTCGAGTCGCGCCGGATTGGCCTCATCTTTACCCTCTTTGCCATTACGAGCACAGTATGCCAATTTCTGCTCTTTCCACCCGTTGCTCGCCGTCTTGGAGTGCTCCGTTGTCTCCGCATCGCCTTCATCATGTTCCCGTTGGTGTTCTTTGTGACGCCATTTTTGTCGCTTATTCAGGACCCGATTTCGCGGCAGATTGCCATGGTATTGCTGTTGGTGGTTAGAGGGGTCGCGGGTACATTTGCATTCCCGACGAGCACCATCATGCTCACGAATAGCGCGCCGAGTCTACGCGTATTGGGAACGATCAACGGGCTGGCTACAAGCTTCAGTGCTGTTGGCAGAGCAGCCGGGCCGACGCTGGCAGGCGGACTATTCACGTGGGGCGTCAAACGCGGCTATGTGATTGTGCCTTTTTGGACGTTATCTATGATTGCATTTGCTGCGTGTATTCCGACATTATGGCTAGTGGAAGGAGAGGGGTTTGGTGATGATTCCGACATTGATGATGAGGAGAATACCGTCGAGGTTGTTGTGCAAGAGGAAGAGGAATGTGGGGTAGAGGATGGGAGGGCGTCGGGGCTACAGGACCGCGACGATGCAGTGCAGTCCGAGTCGGAGTTTGGGGATCTGGGCGAACCGCCGAACCTGCTGAGCCTCACGACGACACGATCGAGCTTTGGGATAGCATCGGACGATGAGGATGGGGGAGGAGAGCACGGGGGACAAAGATGGGTGGGGCATGGGCTGGAGCCGGCGAGAAGTCATTCACAGAGCAGGAGACGGGCAGTCCGAAGACGATCGTCAGTGCCTATCGGTATGGGCATCGGGTTCCGGCGATACAGTGCCAATCTTGGCAGCACGGGGATTGGAGGGGGAGGAGCGAGTTGGGGAGGTGCATAGAATGATGCATGTGGTGGTGCATGGATTGATGGTTGGAGTTTGGCGTTTGATATAGTTCAGTGGGTCTTCCAGATTGTTGCCCTTTGGGGCTAGGCGGGGTTACAGATGATTAGTTAGCTGCGGCTGACAATGAAACACGAGGACACAACTGATGGGGCAGCCCTAGGGGAGGAGGGCAGCATAGCGTAGCATACACACGTACAATAGAGCGTATACAGCGTATCGGGGGGCCTCGTTTGCAGCATGCACAGCAAAGGGCATAGGCAGGACACTGGTATGCATGAGCAACAAAGTCACACAGCTGCAGGCAGAAAAGCTTACGGAACTAGCGGCAGGTCTTGTGGCGGCGAGGATTCCGAGGGATCCTATGGCAGAGCATGGAAGGCCAGGCCTGTCCCGCGTTTCCAGCTGCAAGCGTAGGGGGGTTGGTGGATAGCTTCAGGTTTAGGCGGGGCCCGAAGAGCGGTCCACGACCAGACGGACAGGACAGGCGAGCTCTCAGGCCGGGGGTTGTAGTTGCAGTTGCAGTTGCAGCATATCGTCACAGGGGCGCGTGTGAGCTGGCTGGAGCGCTGCCAGCGTGCAAGTATGAAGAAGGATGCGCCGTTTGTCATCTGGCCGTCGGTCAGTATGTATGCAATGTGCAGCAGCGGTGGCGGTCAGAAGCGACCCAGATTGTGCGCCATGTGGAAAGATACGAGTTTACGCCCACCAACGGGGCACCTGTGTTGCTGTAAATAGCACACGCCGCCGGCATCACACAAGACGTGTTGGCATTAGCGTGCTGGCGGCAGATCGGCCACGGGCAGCCAGCCTGAATGCAGCAACGTGACCTCCGACCGACATGGCTGGCTGCTGCAGCCATACACATGCACACAAACACAACTTGATAGACATCGGCCGACCTCCCCCGTCCGGCCCTGCTGATAATCGCCATGCTCGCAACTTGCTTTTGCCATTGCTAGTCTCCTCGCCTGTGCCTGCGACCACCAACGACCGACGCAGACATCGAGGCCGACCATGGCTCCCAGGCCTACTTGACCCCAGCCCTGCCACCATACCCCTCGACTGCTCCTCACCACCCCCTCCTCCATTGTCGGCCTAGGCACGCTGCAACGGGGCCTACCATGGTGGGTATGCCCGACCACCTCCACAGCTCCGCTCCCTCGACCACCACCACGACCACATCCGCTAGGACCAAGACGACGGGGCTGCCGGGCGCCCAGGGCAGAGCAAAGGGCGTCGCCTTCACTGCCAATGACGCCACCACCCAGCCAGGTCGGGCGACATATCCACAACGTCCCCTCGCTGCCTCTATAAGCTCAGAAGACTCGGGCGACGATGACCTCCTGCACACGTTGCTCTCGGCCTCTTCCATTGTCAACGCCGACGCCCTCTCGTCCTCGGGCCACTCGACGGCCATGACCTCGGCCACCACCTACGATGACCGACCCAGCCCTGAGACGCCACCCGCAGCCCTACCATGTGCTCACCCTACCCTCTCGCTCCTCCAACTCGTCTCCAACACCGCCTCGTCTTCTGCTCTGCCCGACAGCTTTGACGTCAACGTCTCGCGCAAGGGCGGATTCGTGGCCGTCTACTCTGCGTCGAATCTGTTCCTGATCAAGACCCTTGAGCTGCCACGGCTGTGGGCCCGCACGCTGCAAGTCAAACGCAAACCGATTGCCGTTGACATTACCGAAGATGGCTTTCTCCTGGCGGTGCTGTCGCGACCCTCCCAAGTCGACCTCTACGAGATACATGGCGAAGGAACCGACCAGATCAAGAAGAGGCGGACCATCATGTTGGTGCACGAGGCTAGCTCCATTGTCGTCTCCCCAGATGCACGCATACTCATAACGGGGAATAAATTCGGTATCGAGGTCATAGCCATTGGTCCTGAAGTACCTGAAACTTTGCGACGGACGCTCTCGGGACCTGCAGGAGATGCGCTGGAATTCTCAGATGATGGGAGGACTCTGCTCATCACGGGGTATGCGAGAAAGTCGGATGGGTCTGCTTTGTTTGTTCTGCCTGGCTTGTACGACGGGCCCCTCACCGAGGAGGGGGAGCCAATACCACAACCACCCGAAGCCGCATGGACGGGCTCCGTCTTGTTTCCAGAGACGGCAAGAATAGCGCGCCAGGCTACACTTCTTCCAGACGCGGATACTGGCACGTTCAACGAACTATTTGCCTTTAACGCCGAAGAGGATTCTTGGGGCATCTACGACATTGCCTGCCAGCGCTTCACACAGAGGAAAATGTTTCTTCCCGATCACCAACGTTGGACGCGTTCGGAATTCGTCGACGATGCCATGCCTGCGGTATCGCCCAATGCTGACCTCGCAGCTGTCGCTCTACGTATTCAAGGCACAACCAACATATGGATCTATCAAGTCCCCGGCTGGGAGTACCAACCCAAGGAAAAGTCTAAACAGGAAGCCCCGATTCAACCCTGCTTTTGTATCCCGATACCAAACGGCGATGCGGGGACGTTGCAAGAGATTTGCGTGCTGAGATGGGTCAGGCTGAATGCCAATGTCCAACGACTCGTGGCTGTTGGAAATTCGAGCACAGTGCCTGATGAAAACGAGGTCCTTGGCGCGCCGTTGGGATCAAAGGGAGTACTTATCGTTCTCGATTTTGACAAGACGAGACCTCTTGGAAGTGTTCCGCCAACACCATTGAAGACAGAGTATGACCTCGATCCGCTGTGTCCTGGGGAGATGCTACCAGAGGGTTCGATTGACTTTGACCGAGAGGTTGAATTGGTACGGACCAGAACCATTGCCCAGCGTAGGGCTCAGGACCGTAACGAATCGGTATCGCGGAGAAACTCGAGGATTGGATCCACGCCTATACAACGTGCAAATGCTTCTGCTGCGAATCAACATGCGCCGCGACCGGTAATAACAACGGATGAGTCTGAAGAATTGACGCCAGAGGAGGCACAGGCCATGTTCGAAATTCCATACGACAACCAGCAGCCGAGGTCGCAGATGTCGCTAGCTAGAGCTGCTACTGTGGCAGCTGTATCTCCTGCCAACCGACGGCATTTACGGGCCTTGCCGTACAGGCCCCTGGAGTATCGTCGTGCAGATGGACACCGAGAGATACCTCACGAAAGTGACGCGGATAATTGGGTGCCACCACCACCAGCATACACAGCTACGGCGGCGGCGGCAGAAAGCGTTAGCTTGAGCCATCCCGATGCGCCTCCAGTACCACGAGCGTCTAGTGTGCAGCCAATGTCTTCCATGCCTCCCGTCCCTGCATTACCGAATACGTCTGTACGCATTTCACAGGTGCCTATGCATCCATACCAGCAACGACAGCAGTCCATTTCGAGTAACGCATCCTTTGCTCCGGATCAGGAAAGAGGCCGCAGACCGACTCTCATCCATCCGTCTACGTATCCCGCGCCACGCCCTTCGGATCCATTGCAAAGTCGACGAGGTTCATCAGTGCGCCCGTCAGGAAGTCAAATGTCATACTCCGCACATCCAGCGCCTTCGACATCCACATACAGGCCTCCTCCTCACCAAAGTGCAGTAAGAAACCCGGCCTTTGAACACGCCAACCAGGACCTCTATTCGTCTCCTTCGGTACCATCATCCGGCCCAGCAAACACAGGCTCCCGCCGCGTCTCCGCACCACACATACAACGCCGGCCCGTTCCACAAAACGCTTCTGTTCCTGCACCCTACCCCAACTTTTCCCCGTCGGCATCAAGACCAACCGTGGACCCGAGAATGGCCGCTCTGCCACCGCTAATCCCACCGACAAGTAACCACCAGCGGTTCGCGTCGGCCCACCAACTCCCCACCAGCGCGCCCCCACTTGCCAACCATGCCGCGAGTTTCTCGCACCGAGCCGCAAGTGCGCAGCAGATTCGAGGACAGTCGCTTAGTGCACGGGGTGGTGGCTCGAGAATGGACTGTCGTCAAAATGCGGACTCAGAGGGAAAAGATAACGGGAAGAAGGCCAAGAGGAAGACGCATTGTGTCATTATGTGATGGGTTTTAGAGGTTTGCGCGACGGGAGTGGATGTATATATGGAGGGTTGCAAAGTGAAAAGAGGCATGCAAGTAAAGTATCATGAACTGATGGATAGAACGGTTGTTTTTTTGTTTTCGGTTGTTTACGTATATACCCATATCTTTTGAGCTCTTTTTGTTTTTTCGCGTTGCTTTGTTGTTAGATGGGTTGATGGTTATGCATTGTTATGCGTGGAAGGGGGGGGGGGGGGGGTGGAGTGCATTGGCGTGGTAGCGGTAAGAGAAGATGTGTTACGCCGCATGAGTTGTACTCTGCGTAGTTTACGCGACGAAGAAACGGAGATACGGAGAGAAGAGTATACGTTAGATACCCTTTATCCCCACAACTTTGTGGGAAATAGAATACATGGATTTTCTGGAGCGGAAGATCGACAACAACGCTTGTTTTTTTTTTTTGCTGAGCACCGTGTGTATGCGGGGAAAGACGATGAAACGACTTTGAGTAGTTTTTTTCTTCTTCTTCTTGTTCTCCGAATTTCTATTCTGAGCTGATTGCACATCAGGGTGGAAGAAAAAGGCCATAGCTGTAGGAAAGAGCGTCATGGGGCTCGAACGCAAAAGTAAATACGAGGCTTAACCGCACATCTTCGAACAAACGACCGACTTCCACAAAATGCGCTCTCAGAGGACAACTGTTTATCGTACTTCACAAATGCAAAGAGGACGAAAACACACAGATTTATGACAATCAGCCAGAAGCCAATACATATTTCTATCGATATCCACAACAGCGCAGTGATGTTCAAATCAACAAACGCAATAGCGACATCCCCATGTCCCCACCAGAACTTTCAAAAAAAGCCAATAAAACACAAGTGGTATAAGCGATCATTCCATTAACCAAAGAATTTTTCCCTTTTGCTAGTTTCTACAAAACGACTAGCCAACCTCATCTTTGAGCAACCTCGAGGCAACAATTGAAGGAGAAAAAAAGAAAGCGAAAGGAAAAAACGCTTAGAGCATGAAGGCAACGGCGGCGGCGGCAGCAGCGACGAGGCCAAGACCAGCAGAGAGACCAGCAGCGGCGTTGGTGGTCTGCTCGGGGAGAGGAGGAGTGGTGCTGTTACCGCCAGTGGGCTTGGGGACGGTGCCGTTGGGGTAGAGACCACCGGTACCGACGGCCGCAGGGGCGGAAGCCAGAGTGGTGGGGTAAGGAGCAACCGAGGCGGCAGGGGCGACCGAGGAGGGAGCAACGGGAGTGTGGGCAGGGTAGCCGGCGGGAGCAGACTCGGCAGGGTAGCCAGCAGGGGCGGACGAGGCAGGGTAACCAGCGGCGGGAGCAGATGAAGGAGCAACTGAAGGAGCAGCAGACGAAGAGACAGTACCGCACTTGCCGGCGGAGATACCGAACTGGGTGCTGTACTGGTACTGGCCGGTCACATCGTCGATGATCTGGAGTCCGTAGCCTTGGTTGGCCTCGGTGACGGGGAGGTCAGCAGCGGGGGTCCAGCTCAGACTGCCGCTGTTCTTGATGCCCTCAGCGAGAGAAGGTCCGAACTTGACAACGTTGGTGGAAGGGCCCTTGAGGAGAAGGACGGAGACAGTGTTGAAGGTGGTGGGCTCCCAGGTGATGGTGAAGGGCTCGCACTTGGGCACAATCTAAGGGGTGATGAGTCAGATTTTTTGTTTGTCTCGGAGGTGTCGAATTGGGAGGGGGGAAGAAAACATACCTCGTTCAAAGGACGGGTGATGGGGTTACCCTTTGGGTCACCGACGGCAGGGTGGATCTGGGCGGCGGCGAAGCCAGCGAAGATGGAGATAATGGTAGCCTTGGAGTACATTGTGATTGTTGATGGGGGGGTGTTTATTAGATTATCGCTGGGATATCGATGGGAATATTATGTAGCTTTACAAAAGCAAGGGGTAAAGAGTGACGACTGTGGGAGAGTTTCTTAAAGAAAGGCTGAAGCAACGAATGTCTTCTGAAGGCTGCAGTAATATACTGTAGGATGGGAGGGAAAGAGAAGAAACGCAACTGAGGCGGCACGGCATGCGCATTCTTATTGAGAGCGGCCCCCAAACGGTCCTATGCAGGGATAGAGGCATTGACTAGTGCTGACAGGAGATTGGACAGAACTTTGTGCACATCGGCACTACTCTGCCTTGGTACCTGAATTTGACCCGCTAGGCCGCAAGAGCATCTCATCTGAGGGCCTGGAGCCAATGGCGGCGCCCTGGGAAATTGCAGCCAGGTCAGGTTGGAGACAGCCAGGAGGGTTGGTGGCGGCACCGGTGAGCTGCCTGGCCCTGCTGGCACGGCCTATTTCTGGAGATTGAGGCCTGGAAGTGGTGCATCGGAAGGGCGCCTGAAGAGAAAACAAAGGAGCTCCGCGCCGCCATGCCCGTTGACAATGGTCTGCCAACCCGCGGGAGATGAGCGCACGCGCGCGAAGCATCTCACGACGACGACGACAACGACCAGGATGCCTTGGAATCAACTACGCTATCGACATCGTATCTGCCGTGGGCCTCCAATTCGACATGTGTCTGTGTGTTGTATACATACACTCTGTGAACATTCATACATACTAGGTGCGATATATGCGCGCGCAACCCCCTTTGTGCGCGACCACTCACCGCCCGCAATTTGACAGCTTCACTAGGCTCAGGAACAGTCATGCACACTACCGCCAGCACTGCCCCTGGCCCCTCTCTTAGGCCGCCCTCCAAAAAAGGAGAGCATTGCGCTTGGCGCCCTTCCCTCGTCTTGCATCATCCTCATCTCTGACAAGCGAGCTGCACTCGTCATAACCACCCATTGCAATCCTCCACCCACGACCAGGCCTTGCGCTTGTCTGGCCACAATAAGCCCGCAAATTACCGCCGTCCACCGCCCGCTCCGACTACTCCTCCAATCGTCGTCGCCCTCCAAAACCAACCATGCTGCGACTCCACACTGCGACACGGACATTTGCTCACGTTTCAGTATGCTTGTTGGGATTCAATTCTTCTTTAGAATTCGACTAACTAGGCTGCTGAATTCATGTCATAACTATGTACAATGCGTCGACTACTCTTCGCTTGGCCCATCTTCACAATCAAGGGGGGGGGGGCCAATATCCTAGAAACAACTTGCTCGTAAGCACCTCCTGAAACCGTGACATTCCTGTGTGCCAGGTAAACTCTGTACTTTAAAGCTTGCGCTTGCAAGGTGGGGCCCCGGGTGGAAAACGAGCGAACGCGTCGGGGTATCTTCGAGGCGGAATGGGATTCGTAACATCGTCATCTCGTCATCTCTCGTCAGTGCGCAGCTTGCACACATATCCTCTCTTGCCCGAGGAGCGGGCTTCGTGTGCAGATCATCGTGCAACAAACAGCAGAGAATAGCAAACTAGCTGCGCGCTACCGAAAGGTCAAACTGCTTAGTTGCACTGGCCAGGAACTGGTGGCTGTCAGCTTCAGGCTCATACAATGTCAAAACAAAGGTAAACAAGGGGTCGTGTTACTCACACTTTCGCGAGGTCAGTGGCTGTGGGAAGACGCCGTTGGCTAGCAAAGCCTTCATGTCCCACTCAGGTGAGCTCTCCGTCTTCCACGTCCAGAAAATCCATCCGCTGGCCATCTCGAATCCATCAAGCTGTGCCTCAATGTAACGTCGCATGCCCGTCTTGTAGTCTTCCGAAAGATTGGCAACGGTACCGGTATACTTGCCGTCGCAGCTGCCGACCTTGGAGCTTCCGTCAAGAGTGCCGTCGTAACGCGCTCCCTTGTCCTTGCCGTTCAACCACTTGGTGCAGTCGGTCATGGCACCGGTCCACTCTCCGGAGATAGTCCACTTGCCAGTCGATGCCATCTGCTTGCCAAAGCCGCAAGCAGTCTTGACATGGTCGTCGACGCTCATGGCAACGGCCGAGTTGTCGAAGATTTCGTAGTGGTGAGTGTCGAGAAGCAGGTTCCACATGCCGCTACCCCACTGGTTCCATGAAGTCACGCCTTGGAAGGCATCATGGAACGTCACAGCAACACCAGAATCTCGGAGGTTGCCCCAACCGTCCATGTAGAATTGTCGGACAGTGTTCATATCCAGGGCCGGACCCAGAGGCTCGTTCAGGAGCTGGATAGCGGCGACAGCAGGGTGTGATGCATGGTCGTCGCGGAGCTTGTTCAGCACTTTCTTAGTGTAGTCGACTGAGTCGCCTTGAGTCCAGCCAACCGAGCCGCGCTTGCCCGAGTTGTCGAAGCCGTTCTGTGACTCGGGTGCGCCATGGAGATCAATCATGACCTTGAGACCTGCAGCTCCGGCCCAGTCAAGGGCTTCACCAAACTTGTCGTAGGCTCCAGCAATATATGGCATGTCGTCACGTGGAAGTACGCTCCACCAGCCAATTGGAATTCGGACCATGTTGAGACCGGCGGCAGCCATCTGGTTGAAGTCGTCCTGAGTATACCATGTGTTCCAGTGGTTTTGCAGCATGGATTTGGCCGCGTCCTTGCCCATTGCTCCAGCAAGTGTGTACTCGTCAACTGCACCATTGCCTTCGAAGATGCTGGGAGTGATCCAAGGCTCAAGCACAAACCAGCCACCAGTGTTGACTCCGCGGACTTTTTGCCCACCAAAGTCAAATGATGGTGTTTTGTAACCTTGTGATTGTCGTTTCACAGATTCCAGTGGAGATGCGTTTGTGCTCACAGCAAGCAGACCAATGGCCGCTACAGTAGTCCAACGTCCGACCATGATGAGATAGATTGCGTTACTCAACCGATTTGAAGGCTCAAAGAGATGGCACTTGTAACAGATGAGGATAGAAGAAGGTTGTTTGCTTGGTTTGCCTGAGTTTCGAGTTGAACAAAGCCTCCAGATCGGGGAATCAAGTTGCCTTTAAACCACAACATCAAGACTTGGGCATAGGCCAACACAGCACTCAATTTGCCCCAATTTTCTCTCCAGTCACGCTCACGTAGCAGGCATGTGTTTGGTTCTGCTCCGAGACGTAGTGGTGATCCTCACTTCGTGGAGAACTATCCTAGCTAGCGGGAATAGCCATCCTAGACGCCTTCAGAGCGGTGTCGACCGAGGCGTCTGGGAAGCGACTAACCGTAGTCTAACCAGCAAATCGAAACTTGGCCATGCCGGAACAATGTGTACATCGCTACTCGTTCGGAGGTAGAAGCTCGGTTGGCAACTGACGTGGTGACGCAAGGGCTTGGAAGAAGAAGCGTGAGAAAGCCACGCCCGACTGTCGGACTAGCCAATGCAGGAAGCTGTCGTGGATTCATGCTGCGCAAAAATCGGGTCCCGTAAGCCTCGGCCATGATTAACAAGAAGCGTAAGATCTGGGGTCATGTGCAATCAGGAGAGAAGGCGACGGAGCCACACTTGGCAGAGGTTGTAGGTGGACCTCAGGTACATGGTGCTGATTGGCTGCGGGTGTAATGGCGATGATGTGGGGATCGGCGAGTTGCAGCCACTTAGATGCCGACGTGGTGCTCACGGGTTACAGTCAAGCTGCCGAGAAGCTTCCAAGAAGGCGCAAGAGCGTTGGTGCAATGCTGAAGCCGAGTGGCGGACTGCTTGGCCTAGTGTACGAGTGGTAGTCGTGGTAGTAGTACATAGTAGTAAACCGACACTACAGCAGTTGCATGTCCTGTACATAGTCGCGTGAGATTCTGGTACCGTACTTTGAACTCGGAATTTGTACCGACGACATGTCACCGACCCTATTCACCGTTAGGACTGGCTGCAATGCCATGCACCGCTCCCTGCATGCCACAGTCAGCGTTCCGGGGAAAAGAACAAAGCATGGTCTTCTCCTTGCTTGCACTTGGGCGCCTCCTTGCCCTCATGATCTGCAAAGCACGGGAGCCTAAACAGTAAATACCCTTTCTACCGAGCCAAAGATCTGCGAGGCCTCCAGTCCTTACAGTGAGGGGGCATTAAGTAAGCATGGTAGCATTGTCTGATTCAAGACGCCTCGTGAGGACTGATCGTTCCCGCATTGGGGTGTGAACTGCGTTTGTGGTGTTTGCCTCTGAGCCGCCTAGGATCTCGGATAAAGAACCGCATAGCAGTAGTTGGTTGCGCCAGAACAGCCACAATGAGCAGTGTTTTCGCGACGTCACCATGGCCTTGCCATTTGCCTTGTTCATCCTGAATTGCCGACCCCCTTCTTCCTGCATGTCACGAGAGCCGATTTCCAAACACCGGACGTACATGTACATGCAGCTTGCCTACCGTCATCTCTGCCATGTTCTGGTTCGGCGGGAATGAACGTACGACGGCGCGAGATCTCCAAAGCTTGGTACAAGATATGCGGGGAGATGCACGACAACTGTTCTAGCGCTGCCGTCCGTCGGGGTTAGATCAAGCAGCGCGTCATCCCCGTGAGCCTGTGACCGCAAAAGTCTTTTCACGCCTGCTTAGCGGTCGCGCACCCTTTCACGCAATGTCATGCTAGGCCGAGGTTTCTCGTGCTTGGCATACCCGACCGTGATGTGCCTACCGCTATCCCTACCACTATACCTCTCCCTTGGTCATTGCTAGGAGAACAATCCTGGCGTCATTGATCACGTTGTCTTGTAGACCGAGGATGGAGATGCAGAAGTCAAAGGCGTTGCTGCACTGGGGCAAGGCAGAGTCCTGATACCCGGTTGGATTTGTGGGTTTGTGGGGTAGTGCCAGAACGTGGTGTGTTGGAATCTGGTTGACGGTGTCCGACAAGTCGGTGAGCAGCTTGGTGAAGCAGTAGTGACGGTATCTTGACAAAGACCCGGTAGCATGACTCTGGTGGTGAGCTGTTTTCACATCGGCTGTGCCGTTCCGACGTACACGTCACGTGCATCGGTGCCAGAGCAGACTCGCCACGCTCGTAAGATCGGAAAGCGTTCAACTGACTCGTTTCTTTGCTGCATAGTTTTCATCCATTCTTTACAAGTTGCCGGTATGAAGGTGGTTTTGGTAGAGCATGTAGGATGCCGTGTTGTAGGCATACACGGCAATGCCGACTTGTCCGAGTGGGAGAGGCTTACCCAGAGCAGGACCGATCGGAACGAGCGGCGGATATATTTCCGATCCAAGTTACCGAACAGAACGCAGAAGTGGTTACTAAAGTACCCACGTCCGCCGCAGCGACGATGCGCCTGCCACTGAAAAATACATGCCTAGAATAGGGTCAAATCCGCAGACGGCGCGGTCTCTACGTGTATGAACTCAGATGTGATGCAGCTCTCGCCAGCCCGTGATGCAGCTTGAGCTACAATGTGTGTGTGTGTGAGGGAATAAGGGCGGACGAAAGGGCGGGTGTAAGGCCAGGGCAGGTTGAGCGGTGCGCTGAGGTAAGGACGCTGTGCGTTTCTCAGCAAACTTAGGAGGGTGGCGATACCATACCGCCATTGTTACAATACACCGTCGCGGTAACGTACAGTACAGTACAAACATCCCTTCGCGACAGCCAATTTGAGGTGAGCTCCACTTGTCCCGCATACAGACATACTTTCGCTTGTGTCAACCTGTCTCATTGCCTTGTTCGTCCGCATGCGACTCGTCATTTACTGCCCGCCTGTCCGTCGCAAAAGAAACAAACTCGCCGCCATCAGCTAACCTCCACAATGGCAGGCCGTCATGGGCAGACATGCCAACCCCGACATCAGGCGTGCCTTTGCTGAATTCCAGGACCAGGAAACGCCCTCCAAATGCAACAAGGTTCGCTGTCGTCATTGCGGCTACGTTCGCGCAAAAAACACGACGCGCCAAATCGAACATTTGCAGGAATGCCAGGCATACCTTGCCTCGTCGGACGCGCAAACCCACCTCCTCGCGCAGCGGCAACAGCAGGATGGAACTCCAGCTGAGCCAAACATGGCCGCTGGCTCCAGTCAAATCTTCAGCGGACAACAGCCCAATCCAAACCTACAGGTCCAACGGCGGGGTCCCAATACCAGCAAGCGCGCCCGCGATACCCAGCCCATTATTGCGCCGAAAACTGTCCCGGTGCCAACGGTCATGCCATCTCTGACCGCGCATCTACTCAATGTCTGCGCTGGCCCTCTCCGACAAGCAACCCAACGACCCTTCTTGTCGCATGCTGGCTGCGGATCTTTAACGGCGGAGCCTCTGTCATGGTGGCTGGTGCAAGACGGGCACTATGCGCGTGGATTCATACGCTTCGCAGGACAGTTGCTGGCCAAAATTAGGTTGCCGCAGACACCGAACTCGCAGTTCCACCCCATGTATCGTACCATGGACCTCTTGATCTCAGCTTTGAATAACATGCGGCGGGAGATTCAATTTTCTGAGATTACTGCAACAAAGTACGGACTGTCTTTGGGCACCGATTTGCCTACTCCCGTTACTCGCGGATTACTGGATCTCTTGGTCAGTGCCAGTAGCTCAAGCGCATCCCTCTTAGAGGGAATGGTTGTACTTTGGGGAACTGAGCATGTATGTAACGATATGCAGTAATTAAGGCGTACAGAACTAACACTCCCGCAGGCCTATCGTGCCGCTTGGCAATACGCAGCAACCTTTTCCAGCTCCCTACCCACATCCATCAGTGATTCGCACATTGCCGCACTCCACCAAGTCCTCATACCGAATTGGACCTCGCCCCCCGCATACAAGTTCCTCGACGCAACACGTGCACTCGTCGACGAGCTAGCCAACATCACAACCACACGAGACGGTAAAGAAGAAATGGTCCGCTGCGAAGAACTCTTCCGGCAGATATGCTGGCTAGCAGAGCGCTACTGGCCCGCCATTGACGAGAACGGCGGCTGGATTGACCCTCCCATGGGCTACACCATCCCCGGCACGCGTCCCGTAACCATGAACAGGAACGTCGTACACCCGAACATGACCGCACCCAGCATGCACGCCCCTGGCATGAACATGCATGGGAACCCAGTTAACGGAAATATGGCAGGTCCGGCGCCAACCCCCAACATGCACGGTCACGTGAATACCAACATGAGCAATAACGCGAATCCCAACCCGAATATCAATACCAGCACCAGTATGAATACCAATGCGAACAACAGCAACAACAATAGGAATAATCCCGCCCCTATTGCTCCAATCAATGCTGGCGTCCGCAAGGAAAGCACGTCTGTTAATGACAACAGGAGCCAGCAGAGCATGGACCGTGGAAACAGCATGGATAGCGACAGTGGAGAATCGTCGGCTTGATGAACAAGACTTCTCTAGGAAAACGACTCTAGGATTTATCCTCTCAGACAACAGTACTGGCTATCATCTTTCTATAAAAGGAAAGGAGGCATGATTCGTTGTGATACGACGCCGGATGTGCAAATGTGTGATGGTAACTGGGGTTGTTTTTTGCATGAATCTGCGAGAGGGAGAGAGGGTGGAGATTTGATTGCGTATTTGCTCTGCCGTATGATTTTGTGGATTTAGCTTGTGATATCCCGTTTATATAGCAAAATTCGTGCCTGTGTACACAATTTTTTCTTACATCATCACTTTTCCTCTGCGTGTAAGTGAATGAAGAGAGTGTCCCGTTGGTAATATTACCGTTTTCGAATCTCTCTCCCTCTCTACTACCAAGAAGTAACATCCGAAATCTGAAGACATTTCAGTACTTCAAACCAATTCCTTTTGACACCACGTTTTGCAGGAAGAGGTTTTTCTTTCTAAGTTTTAGTGCTAAACAAGCTTTCTTATTTTATCTTATCTTTTTCAGACTCCTACACCAATTTTCAGTGTATCTAGTAACTTCAGAGATAACTACGTAGCAAGCCAATACGACCCCCATATCTTCGTTTTTGGGGTAACATGACTTGATTTGCTTATACCTGTTTAGTATAACTATAGCGTAACAAATTTCTTTCTTTCTTCTCAGAAAAGAATAGCAGGCCACACTCCAGCCTGCTGGAATTGCGTGTCAAAAAAAGGTATGTATGTTTATACCATACTTGTGACGTATGTGCAAACGACAAGAAGACATTTTGAGTAACATTTCCGTTGTAGGATTGCGAAATTAGGTCTATGATGGGGCTACTCGGCATGGAAAGCGAAAGAAAAAGAGTTAGCAATGTCTATGTCTTTCTAATACAAAATTCACGATCAAGTTGAATGCCAAGCGGATGATCTTTGCATTTCCATAAAAAGTTAATCTTGGATATTCATTCATATTACTTCAGTAGCAGTATAACTACATGAAACTATATTACGGTTTGACTTCCACACAGAGAATCGAAAACCTCAAATATGTGGTCAAAACTTGCACTACTCTCAGGTGTAGAGAAAACAAGCTCAAGCTGTTGGAACAGCGTCAGTGTTGTAGCTCTTCTCAATGATTGGCGGAGGCTCAGGAATCTTCTGGCGAAGAAGAGTGCGCTTGATGAAATAAGGCACCTGCTCCGAGATCTGGTAGTGAAGATATGTTTTGGTAGGTACGCTGAAGACCTGGTCCAATTCTTCGAGGGTAAGCTGCTTGGTCTCGCGGACGAAGCAGAAAATCATGCCCCAGGCAATCAGGTTGAGACCAGCGTAGAAACCAAAGGCACCCGTTTGTGTCATCACTGACACCATACGGGGGAAGGTGAGGGACAGGACACCAGCAAAGGTGTTGTTGATGCACACAGCCCAGGCCATTCCCTGCTCACGCTGGATCGTAGGGAAAACTTCGGCAGAGTACTGGAATGCGACAGGTCCCTCTCCGAGAGAGTACATGATGGTGAAGAGGTAGACAAACAGAACGACGGGTCCGACTTGTGCGGCTTTGCTGGCGGTATCGGGCTGGAGCAGAGATAGACCGGCTGCTAGCAAGAAGATGCACATAAAAGGGAAAGTCTGTGAAATCAGTTAGTGATGAAAGAATATGGGAATCATTCCGCAACTTACCCACATGCAAAGGGTCCTGCGGCCCTTTGTATCGATAAGGAACAGAGTCGGAATGGTAAAGACGACCTGAATAGCACCATAACCGAGAGATGCATACAACGCTTGGTCCGTGCTGTAACCCGCTTGACTGAAGATTGTCGAAGAATAGAAGCTGATTATGTTAATGCCGCACATCTGTTGCGCTATCATGACAGTGGAGGCACCATAGTTGGCACGCCTGATTCTGGGGACACGGAAGCAGTCCCACATGCGGTCAAAGTAGCCAGCTCCACGTGCAACGGCCAGTTCGGTCTCGTAGATGACGTATGAGTAGTAGTAATCACGTGCGGCGATGATGGGATGTGCTCGCAGTTTGTTCATCGACTCGAATCCTTTGGCGACCTTGCCGTGCTTCATTAGCCAACGAGGAGACCTGAAGATATGTAAGCATTTTCCGTGTACAAAAGCCGAGAAATAGTGGATACGTACTCCGGGCAAAAGAAGATGCCAACCATGAGAATGAAAGAAGGAATGAAAGCCGAGCCAAGTTGCAGGCGCCATGAGATTCTACCAGTGTCTTTGACAATGACATTGGCACAGAAACCAAGGAAGATACCTATGTACAATGATTAGAGACGATTGAATTTGGGAACAACAAGTAACTCTTCTTACCAATGACGACCCAAAGTTGCCAAAACATGACCAGGGCGCCTCGAATTCGATGTGGAGCCATCTCAGCAGAGTAGATGGGAACAGTAGCATTTTTTGCGCCGATACCGATACCCATGATGAAGCGAGCAGCGAAAAGTCCTTCCCATGATTGTGCGCAAGCAGAGCCAATGGGAGTAGCAGTGAGACAGACGGCAGTCACAAAGATCTCACCCCTGCGGCCCAGGTACTTGTTGAGCGGGTCGACGATGAAAGCGCCAATGAGACCAGCAGTGAGGAAGATGATGGCATTGATGAGACCGACAATCCACTCGCCATAAGCACCTCGCTCAAGCAGACCAAACTCCTCTGGGAAAGACAAGTTGGCGCCGTTTGATCCAGTTTGATCCCAGCCTTGAGTGGCGGCTCCGATAGCACACAAACCGATCGAGTACCACAGCATCTTGGGACCGTGCCACTTGTGGTCGCGCTCGTAGATGAGAGCATTTCGCTCGGTGTCGTCGAGTTGGGTGATCATTTCAAAGCGCTCAGGGTCGCGGGCAACAAGGGCTGCTTTGCCAAACAGGGTGGCGTGTTCGTCCAGGCCATGTTTCTTGGCCCATTCCTCAGCAGCGTAGACACACTCCTCCCTACTCTGACGCGTCAATGGGTTCTCGACGAGATTGTGAGCAACAGACGAGCGACGAGCGGCGGTATCAGCAATGTGCTCGGCGCCAGAAGTGTAAATGGCCTCCTTCTCAGGATCGGTGGCTAGCTCCTTCTCCGGGATGGAGGAGGCTTCCTTCTCAACGTGAGCGGCAGGCTCGTTGTTCTTTCCGTCCATGGTGGTAGAGTTGTGAAGGATGACGGGTTAGAATGAACCAGCTACACGAACATGTGCAGGGAGAGAAGTTGAAAAGAAAAAAGGTGGGGTGAGTCGAGGGAACCGATCTTATATCTGGAGGAGGCAAGAAAGAGTGCGAGGGAGGCCCCAAAGTGGAGCCTCCAACGGTACACCGCACATGTAACAGGCTCAAAAAAAAGTGAAAGCTGAGATGCGCTAAGGGCATTCACTGGAACTTGCATATGGTGAAGGGCAAACACCCCGGAGGCCTGATGGGAGCCTGACCAACGGGATGGCATGACGAGGCGGATGAGGGGTGGTAGTGACGCTAGGTCTATTGTTCATGGGGATCTCCACAGAAAGACCCCATGGAGTAAGCTTCGGCATGCTAATGGCCGCCACACGCTTGTCTACAACGGCTTGGCGCCCACCACATGCACATGCATCATCGCCTCTCCCGACGTCCATGACCTCACCCCTCTACCACCCGCTAGCCTCCCTCCACACCTGGGGTACGCCACAATGCGACCTCATCTTGACTTGCGGTAAGCTTACACATGCCCGTACAGGACATGGGCATCTCGACTGATGCTCTACGTGCACCACACGCGATGCCAGTGTCCGGTACTGCACTCGCTCCACGCCCAAGAATTAAGGCACCCTCGCGGCGAGCTTGGTGCCATATTGGCTGAGGCTTGTCGGGAGCGGGAGAGGGCTTGTTGGAACGACATGCTTAGCGGCACGATCATCACATTGCTTGCCTCACCCGTCACCCGCTAATTTCTCGGCACATGCTTTAGCGACCGCTGGGGAGTGAGCAGGCCAGGGTACTGCTACCACTCCGATCACACACCTCCATCTATTATGTACTTGACTGTACTTGGCCATACCAACGAGCACTTTAGCCGCCATTTGCGTCTCTGAAACATCAGCTCACGATCGTACTGTATCGCGCGATACCCGCCGTCCGCCAGCTGCCACCTCTCTGTCGGTGACAATGCGCTTATGGAGGGGAGAGCTTGCAAAAGATGCACATGGCCATACGAGCGCAAAAGAGGCGTCGCTTACCGCCACGACCAGACGAGCTAGCTAGAGAAATGGCGTACGCGCGGCGACGGCCTTGGGCACCTTGATTCCTCTTGTCCCAACAATCAAGACGACGGCAAAAGCTTGAGACCGTCTGCTTTTCCGGACCAATAGCCATGAGAGATGTTGCTTTGCACGGACGCACACGCACGTTTGCTGTGGGGACGCCTCCAAACTTTTCTCCAGCTCGTCTCCCAGCATCGACGACTGGGCCCGAGTCGTGCGATGTGGAGAAAGACTTTTGCTCACGTGCTTGGCAATGCAACCCAGTGGTGTTTCGCAATATGCAAACGTACGATGAAAAAACAGGTTACAATACGGCCGTTTAATCATCCAACGGCCGCGGTACTTATGCATGTCAGGACGGCCGCACATGCTGATCCAAGTAATGCAGCCCCGTCTCGCATGGAACCACCGCACAACCTTTTGCATCTCACGTGCGAACATTCTATTACGTAGAACTATACTACCTTGTCGCATCAGAAAATGCTATTCACTGGGCATTCTGGAATCGCCTGCCAGACTCTGCCTAACCGCGCGGCTAGTACGGATTTTCGAGTTTACGAGATGCCTTGCTCAAGTGGATCTCGAGGTTGCGTACTGGCCAGTGCTAGCTACCCCGATACTACCCCACAGCTCCGGGGTCCCAACGGCGGCCTCCGGATTACCCAACTGGGACGTTATCTCACAGTTATCTCGATTCCTACCAGATAGCCGCAAACAAGCTTGAGTCCTAAGATCTTTGCCCCTCGATAGCTTCTCTTGGTAGTTCCTCTTGATAGTCTCGCTCGAGAGTTCTCCTCATACTAGCGCGTCGAGACCCTTCAGTCGACTTTATCGACCTTCCTCGGAGGAAACCTGTACGGATCGCACGGCACTTGACGTAGAACCCACATGGGCAATCGGCTCGTGATATCGGTAGTCGGTACAAGGGAATTCCTACAATCACATTCTAGACCCTTTACCACTACAAAGAGCCGCATCTGCAGGTGCAGTAGTCAGTAACTGCAGCGCGATCTAGAGTCTTTACAGCTCAGTGTCGTCTAGCAATAGCGCTAGGAAAAGCCTACTACTAAGTATACACACACATACACATGCACGACCCACTATGTGTCACTATACTACTACTTCGATCCGAAGAGACCGAAATGAAAAAAAAGATACTTTCTATTCTTATCCAAGCTCGTTAACATGATCACCCTGGGCTAGCTTCTTCTTGACACATCACTACATGGTACACGGAAGTTTACTCGGTGGCCAAGTAAAACGATGTGCGTCCAACACGGAGATCATGATTTCCGTCTATCTGCCTCGAATCTCTTTTGTTATTATAACCGATATTCCTGGATAGCCTACCTTTTGTGAATAACTTCATCGTGTGAAAAGAACCCATTACAAAAGATCTCACCGTGGAACCGCTCAGATATTGCCAAAGAAAAAAACACTTTCGTATCCATCTTTGCAATAGAAAAGATGATCACAAGGCTATAATCGCACCCACCATGAGTCTCACGTCGGAGTGCCCGACAACAACCCCAGTACGACCCCAGTACGACCCCAGTACGACCCCCAAACACCCTTACACAAGTACATCCAGGTACCTTCTCCGATGAACTCGGTTCCGCTAGCCAGGACGCGCAAGCGCGCGGGGTTACACAGCGATCCCTAACGGGGCAGCCCTGCATCTACCCCCCAGCTCACATCCTCCCATCACAATCCACCCCTTCCCTTGACTCCACTTCACCACTCGACATGGCCATCAGTTCCTCCCATACCTGCTCCAGTCGCGGCATTATCATCTTGACCACCATAACGCTATTCATCCTCTTGCGCATGCCCTCGAGGTGAAACTGGAACAGCGGTTTAGCGCCTTGTTCGAATTCGTGGGCTGTGATTTTGTTGAGCCAGAGGGCTTCCATGAGGTAGACGTATTCGTTCCAATCGTCGGGACCTGGTGAGGAAAAAAGAATATGTGTTAGCTTGGATACATGCATAAGTAAGGTGACAAGATGGGTTCTTACCGAGAGCTCGACGTATGCCTTCTAGTTCTAGAGGCACGTCGTAGTCATACATTGGGCGTCGCCTAACAGTGCGGTTTGGAAGGAGTGATGAAGGTACGTAGGTCGATCGGGCTATTTTTGTCCCTTGGAGGAAGTTTTTTGTTATATTCCTTCCTTCAAGAGGTACACTGCCTGATGCAGTAGTTCTGGTGGCGTCGTTCTCATGCTCATTGCCCTTTCTCTTCTTTCTCGACCCCCCCTCTTCTTTCTGGTCGTCCCTGCTCTCTTGAATATCGTCTTTCTTCGTCCCTTTCCCACTCCTCCCCACCTTATTTAGCACTACCGGGCTCTGTCTTGTAGTTCTCTGGCATCTTTTAGTTGGGACTCGGCGACGCTTTTGTGTTGGTGTTGCAGTATCGGTAGAACTTTCTGGTTGGCTACTTAGTTGCGTTTGTCTGGGCTTCGAAATCTTCCGATTTGTGTGTTGGGACGGCGATTTTGACGAGCCCGAATTGCCTCGAAGTGGTGCTTTTCTCGGAACATTGCTTGAAGGGAGACGACTGGACTTTACGCCCGAGGCTTTTGGCGAAACCGGTGTGGCCTGTATCGTCTTCCCAGCTGGTGGATGGTTTGTCGCATGCTGCGGCAGAGCAGGTTGGCCACCACCTGATATCTTGCTTGCATAGGAGATTTCGTTGCCCTCCGTCATACAAGAGCTGAGTTCAGGTGCATTGTTGGCCATGGCAGGTGAGGGTAAGGACTCTATGCGGTGAGGCGGTGGGCTGCCATACGGAGCTGGAAACGAGTGCGCGCTACCAGAAGGATAAGGGTGAGCAAGAGCCGTTCCAGAAACCGGGCCATGTTCTTGAAGTGTCGGTTCTGGAAAGCGAGTCTGCGTGTCGCCTATATTTGCCTCAGATGTGCCTGCAGCATGCGGTACCATGTTTGGCATGAAGCTAGGGAAGGTACAATTCTGTGGAATCATCACTGTAACGGATGAGATGTCTTGCCTCTGAGAAACTGATACTCCTTGCGACGACGTCATTTGTGATGGGTAAGGACGACGGAGGGGCAAGACCGCAGTGACGACGAAGCAATATCGTTCGGTATCAGTGACGCGACACTGGTTGCATGTGATTGTAGTCAATGGCGGAAATGCTCCAATCACTCGAGAGGTCTAGGATTTGCGTATAAAAGGGTGCGACAAGATTCCGTGGGGGGCTGATAGTTTGGGTGGGCAAAACTGAGGAAGGCGCCTTTCACATTCACCTCACCATTACCTGCCGTCTCATTGGTTATCCAGATCTCATATAACCACAGCCATCAAAGCCCCAGATTCACCCGAAAATCTTGCAGGAAAGCCAACAAAAAGGCGTTGTACCCCATATCTGTAAAGCGGACCCTGACCCTTCCGTAGAAGGACTGCACAGCCAATTAATATTGGGAACTGAGTTCATCCCCTTGCATGACACCACGCACTTGATCAAGTCTCACGACGCTGATGATAAATATCACACAGATCTATCGCATCTAGAAGGTAGATCTTGTAGATCTAGATGTTTTCCGGTACCAACTAGGGATGCCCTTGCAAAGAACTTCCGCTTTTCGACGCCATCGCTTACGAGAACAAAGAGCGAAGCAACATGACTTGCATCCCCATGACTTCTATAGTTCTCGCGCACACCAATATAAATACTTTACGCTATTGGACGCTCCGTATAAAGGTTAGCTCACAGGCGAATTGTCATGCAAATGGGCAATGATGTTAAGTATGTATAAGAAACGCTTTGTTGTATATACGTATATGGCAGTAGCCCCAGTTTACCCAGCGCCGCCAAGTTCATATATGCAACCGCAATAAAGAGGGACCAGTAAGTGATCATACCTCAATGCTATCAATTCAGAAACTTCAATCAGAACCAAAAGCAAAACATGCCTATTGCATGTCCGGCAAATCCGGAGAGTGATGTCCTCCATCATCAAAGCTCTGAGCCCGATATCTCGCAACATTTCGCAAATGCTCGTTACTCCCCGACAGCGCAAGGCGAGTAGGCGGTTGTCCGCGTGCCTGGCCACCCCCCATAGGACTATCCTGAGCCTCCGGACTTGCAGCCGTCGAATACCTACGGTGCCCACCTGCATCATGCTGCGCAGGTGGTTGTACCATCTTTTGATTCGCAATCACCAGCGCAGCAGCACTCGCCTCGCGCGCCTGCCTCGCAGCATACGCCTGCTGATACCGCGCCAGCGAAATAGCCGTCAACTGCTCGCGAACCTCTGGCGTCGGATGCGTGAACCCGGTCCCCAGATAGGGTTTGACTTCTGTCCAGCCCCTCTTTTCCTCCGGCGACACCTCGAGCCATTTGGTGTTGAAGGGGTGGAACGAGCGCAAGCATGTGATGGGTAGCGCAACGTACTTTTCGATATTCACTCTTGCCATGACTTCCGCTGCGATGGCTTTGGAGTGGCTGAGTAGACACGCGACGAAGTGGATGCGTTGGGGGAAGGTGAAGTCTATGTCTTCGCTGTTGAGCGATGTGAGGTCGATGGAGCGTCGCTGAGCAAAGTCGGTCACGCCCGAGACGTGTATGCGCATTGTCGTGTACACGACGGTGTGTGCTATAGCCTCGATGTCGCGGGGATCCGTCCATTCGCCTTTTGGAATGAATTTGCCGAACTGCCAGGGTGCGCTTTGTACGTCCCAGACTTGAGAGATATTGCGGAGAGCGATGCAGATCCTTTCGAGGTGGAATTTGTATTGTTCGCCAGTTTGCGGGAAGCCGTAGCGATCCATGGAGGGGAACCAGCATACTTCGTTCAGGTATGCGTTCACTTGCCCGAAGTTTTGGAATTGGTAGCCCCAGAATGGGACGGACGGCTGGGAGGGCGGTGACGCAGACTGAGGCCATGGTTTGCTCAAGGGTGGCCCGGTTGTGGGATCTGGATATCCTGGGTTCATAGATGGCGAGTACTGGGCAAAACCCGATGGTGTGTTGGGATTGAGCCCAGGTGTATGTATGAATGTATTTTGGTTCGACAGAGGATATGGGAGCCCGTAGTGTATATCCGGTGAAAAGGAGTTCTGTATAGGAATGGAGAACATTCCATTGCTTCCCTAGCCTTCTGTCAGTCTTGTTTGCTTGAAAACATGTGATCTAGCTCATGAAGGTACCCGGGATAGATCTTGCTCCTGCGAATGTGCATTATGTACGCTGGGCATCATGGACGCTCTAGGATCTGGGTAATACGCGGGCTGACTTCCGTTGTCACTAGGACCGAACTGCGTAGTGTCAGATAAATTTCAACTGAATATTGCATATATCTGTAGCTTACCATGGGTGTACCTGCGCTACCGCCTTGCCCAAAGTACGCACTAGTCTGATATTGCTTGGCTTGGAATTGGCCATGCAAAGCATTCGCCTCAGGGTTAGTTTCGCGATTAGTTTTGTCATCAACTTCGCGGTTTGGCTGATCAGGCATAGATCTACCGTGTGCAGCTTGGTTGCTCATGTTAGAGAGTGCACAGACGACTAAGTGATTGGCCTAATGTGACTATCCAACAACCTGTCGTGAGATAGCGCTGTGAGATGTTATTAAGAAAGGGTGAGACTGATTGTATTGATTATATGCCCACCTTTTCAACAACCTCTAAGAACTTTCAGAGCTCGTAGAGTAGCCTCGCCCGCTCGCAAGAGCGTCGTGCATTGAAACCAAATGGTATGGTGCCAGATAGAAAGATCAGCGAGGTCTACCACACTGTTTTTTTTTTCGAAAACGATGAGTCGAAACAAGCTTCTCAATGGAGAGTATGAAGAGTGAGTGATCTTGGCAAAATCAAGGTAAATAAGGAAAAGTGAATGAGTAAAATAAGTTTGTACCATGGTGTCACGTCATGTGAAGCTAAAATCAGCCATCGAGAATGAAGGGGTTTGACATGAGTACCAGAACTTGAAACCAGGAACCATTGCCCATCATCGAAAACGAAATCTAATGACCTCCACCCGCACATAAACTCCAGAAAATTTGTCAGCGCCACCCAACTGTCCATTCTAAGGTACATATAGCCATCGACTCGTCATGTGACTGGTATATGACATTCAAAGTGTCATTCATCCATACAAAGTACCCTTAGTGCGCTCACTAAACTGGGTCTCGTTGTGGAGATGTTGAGTGACATCCATTGTAGTGATGATATGGTCGTAACTGAGCTTTTCTTCTTTGCGACTTGCGAGTAGTCGAGCTATCTTGAGGATGTTTTTGACTTGACGACCGTTCAGATCCATGCGTGCAAGATCCATAAGTTGAGACTTGGAGATGGTGTGTTCTTGCGACGAAGAGTCCAAAAAGTTTTTCCATACAGTCTTGCGTGATTCCACAGTAAGACCAGGGTAGTCAAGTGAAATGTGGATACGTGACTGGAAAGCCGGATCGAATGTTTGGACGCGGTTGGTGGTAAGAAACATCGTACCCTCGTAGTACTCCAAGACGCGAAGGAAGATGGAGACCAACTTGTTGCGCTCGAGCTCGTGAAGCGAACGCTGTTCTAGGAAGACATCCGCCTCGTCGAGCAGAAGAACGGCGTTCCAGCGACTACACATCTCAAGAATGTCTTGCAGATTGCCCTCCAGCCTTCGGGGATCGAAGCCGAGATCTCCAGCGCTCATCATATAGAGTGGAACCTTCATCTCTTCGGCAACCGACTCGCTGGTGAGAGTTTTACCAACACCGGGCGGGCCACATAGTAGAACAATCATGCCCTTACCCTTGCCTTCAATAACATCGTCGAAGCTGTCGCGGAACTTTCGTTGGGACTCAGTGAAGCCCAGAATCAGTTCCTTCTGGTTCTTTGGCAATACTAGCCTATCAAATGCATCAGTCTGCCATTCGATATCCTTGACACAGTTGACGAAAAAGTTCAGCCAAAGTTTGTTCTTTAGACTGTACCCGCGCAGCAGAGGCGAGCAAATGAGCTTCTGCTCCGGAGTCAAGGGTGCATGCTTTGCCACATCGTCTTCGTCCGCGAAAGCGCCGTCGATAGGCATTCCGCTGTCGTCTCCGTCGAGATCGTCATCTTCTTCCTCTTCTTGCTCGTTCTCAGAATCGTATCCGTCTCCATTGCAGCGAGACGCTGAATCGGCAGGCTCTTTCTGGTTGAGTGGAGCAACAAAGATTGAGTGCGTCGGGTTAAAGCGATTCCAGCCGTACGTATCGATCACGATCCGACCTTTGACATTGTACTTGTCCTTTGTGCCGAACTGGCCTTTCCTCCAAGCGACACCCTGGTAAGCTCGATAATTAGCACCAGCAAGCTCCTCAGTTTTGGCTCCGCGCTCAATAAGGCGAGCGCGGATAGCGTCGCCTTCAGGATGAAATTCGATGGGATAAACGCGAAGGGAAGTGATAGCGCGTGTTCCGGTATAGATTGAAATGGACAAGTTGATCTTGTTGGTTCCAAACTTGGCGCCATCCCAGTCCACGTACTTGCAAGTCGCCCAGAAGCAAGGTATACCATTACAATCTTGACCATAGCGCGTCTCCACCAAGGATAGTGCTGTTTCCTGACCGTCTTGTCGGGCGAATACAACCGATCCTGGCTGGAAAAGCGTCCAAAGATGTTCGAAAGTCATGACTCGTTTACTCTTCATATCTTGTGAAGTGTCGATCATGTTCTTGAATTCTTTTGTTAGGATGCCCTGTAGAAGCTCGGCGTGTGCTTTTGTTGTGCGCTGCTCTTCTGTTTCGTCGCTGAGCTTGGAAATGGCGGCCTGCAATTCAGTCCTGCACATGGTGTTAGTTTGTGGATAGTCTACAACAAGCCGAAGAGTACGGGAGACTATCTTACCAGCGATGGATGAGGGGTTCAAATTTTCCAGTAAACTCAAGACGATTGAGACCAACAGTCACTCCAGGGTAGCCTTTCAGTACCTTGACGAGGAGTTTCTTGAGGAGTGGACTCTGCACGACAATCGAGTGCATGGACAACACGCGGCGCGGGTCATTGTAGACTTTGACATTTCGCACGAGAAGTGCCCATTTTGCGGTCTTCTCATTCTCGGCAGGGTCGCCCACATCCTCAGGAAGCTCTTCCTGCCATTGGAAGCGCCCTTTCTTGTCTTCTTTGCCAGAATAAAAGTGCTTGAGGCCATTCTTCATTCCTGGCTCGCAAGGCTCATCGTCCTCTTCGCTCTTCTCTTTGGCCACCCCATTAGGCTTGCTCTTTCCATTGACCAGAATGTGTTTGATGCCGTTCAGCTTGGGCTCGTTATCACCCGAAGACGTGGATGAGACTGATGACGATCGGTCTCGGCGACCTCGATCCCGCGATTCTCGCCTCCATTGCTGGCGCTCGAATGTTCCTTTGTCCAACTCCATCGATCCGTTTGTTTTTTGAGTGACGGTTGTGAATGTAGGAGGGTTGCGGATCTAAACCGACTTCTTATACAAAGGTTATGAGGTGGCCCAGGAAAACCCTTTACTTCGATAAGGGCGCTCAATTGATGAAAAGGTGAGTGAGAGAAAGGTCGATGAAGCTGCAAGGCCAGCTTGAAGTACTTCGCATAAGCCAAGTGTAACTAATCTCACCGGTGAGGCTGCGGTGCTGCCTATGCAATTGGAGGCCTCCTTGCTGCACATTGTGATGGCATAGACCTATCAGAGAGTCACAGCTGTATGACTGTAATAGGAGACGCTAGTCCGAATTCACTTCCAACGCAAGGCAGTCACAATGCGCTGTCCGTCTTTGCATGCATCCTGTCGGACCAGGCTGTCGATGTTGATGCCTGGCGCCCCATGCGTGACGCCACAGGGTCATTGATCGCCGCAAAAAGGGCTGACGCCTAGGACTAGAAGAGACTCTGCAGACCGGGGATCGCAACGAGGCAGAAACCAAAGACAAGATAGCTGCGGGAGATGTTAGATATCACATCTTGGTCGTGGTTACAAGGGGGGCCCACACATGAGGTGAGGCTGGAGGTGAGTGTGGCGGTGCGCAGCCGGAGGTACCCCGCGCGGCCGGCGTCGGCGTCGGCGTCGAAGCCCCGCGCCATCTTTTTCATCTCTCAGGTGTGAGCCCAACTTTTGCGTGGCTCATCCAAGAAATTCACGTCAAGCCTCAGGCGCTTTCTGGCCCAGAATGACTACTTTGATCAAGGTGCCCTGCTCGTCAGCCAACATTGGCCCCGGCTTCGACGTTATCGGTCTTGCGCTCAACCTTTACCTCGAACTCGAGGTCACCGTCACCAAAAAAGACAAGTCTGAACATGCGCTCAATTGCAGAGTAACATATGAAGGCGTAGGCGCTGAAGATGTCCCCCTCAATGCGCAGGACAATCTCATCACACGAACAGCCGTATACGTCCTCCGTTGCCATGGCGTCCGCGACTTTCCCTCCGAGACACACGTACATGTCAAGAACCCCATACCCCTAGGGCGAGGCCTGGGTTCCTCAGCGGCAGCCATTGTGGCAGGTGTGCATTTGGCCAACGAAGTGGGCAATCTCAATCTGTCAAGGGCGCGCATGCTCGACTATTGCCTGATGGAAGAGCGACACCCCGATAACGTCGCGGCAGCGCTCTATGGAGGTTTTGTCGGTACTTATCTAAATGAACTCTCGCCCGAAGACACGGAGCGCCTTGAGATCCCGCTTAGCGAAGTCTTGCCCCAGCCTGCGGGAGGCGTAGATACCGGTCTCCGCCCGCCCGAGCCTCCTCTGAACATCGGACACTACACAAAGTTCAACTGGTCGCCCGCCATCAAGTGTGTATGCATAGTTCCACAATTCGAAGTGTCCACGGCAAAGGCACGCGCCGTATTGCCGGATTCCTATTCAAGAAAAGATGCCATCTTCAACATGCAGCGCCTGGCTGTCTTGACGACTGCCCTCGGTCAAGCCACACCTGACCCTGACATGATCTACACAGCCATGCAAGACAAGCTCCACCAGCCATACCGGAGTGGCTTGATCCCTGGACTTACCCAGATCCTCCAATCTGTCACGCCGCAATCGCATCCCGGACTGTTGGGCATCTGCCTCTCAGGTGCTGGCCCGACGATACTGGCTCTTGCAACAGAAAACTTTGACAAGATTGCCGAGCATCTTTTGCAAGAGTTCAAAAAAGAGGGCATAGCGTGCGATTGGAAGCTCCTTGAGATAGCAGAAGAGGGCACTGTCGTCACTCGTCCTACCAAGACACCACAGCCAGCCGGCGAGGCATTGACATATGCATCCTCTGGTGTCAGCATCGATGCAGGAAATGAGCTCGTCAAGCAGATCAAGGCACTGACTGCCAGCACAAAGCGACCTGGAGCGGATGGCAAGATCGGTGGATTTGGCGGGCTGCTCGATCTGCAGGCGGCTGGATACAAAGAGGCCCCGATTCTTGTGGGTGCCATCGATGGAATCGGCACAAAGGTCAAGATTGCTTTTGAAATGGGCAAGCATGATACGGTTGGAATCGACCTTGTTGCCATGAACGTCAATGATCTTGTCGTACAGGGTGCGGAACCACTCATGTTCCTCGATTACTACGCTTGCAGCAAGCTCGATGTCGAGGGCGCAGCAAAATTTGTCGAGGGCGTCGCCAATGGCTGCCGGCAATCAGCGTGCGCTCTTGTGGGTGGTGAGACTGCAGAGATGCCTGGTATCTATCAAAAGGGCGAATATGACGCAGGTGGAGCAGCCATTGGCGCCATCAAGCAGGGCGCAACGATATTGCCGGACACAGCTTCCATGGGCGAGGGTGACGTGCTCTTGGGTCTTGCATCAAGTGGAGTTCACTCGAACGGCTTTTCGCTTGTGCGAAGGATCGTTGAGGCGCAGGGCATGTCATACCTGGACACTTGTCCTTGGAGCTCCGGTGAGAATCTAGGAACCGCTCTCCTGACACCAACCAAGATCTACGTCAAGCCGCTGCTAGCTGTAGCCCGGCGGGGCTTGATTAAGGGTATGGCCCACATTACGGGTGGCGGCCTGCTTGAGAATATCCCGCGCATGTTGCCGAAGACCCTAACGGCCGAACTGGATGCGAAATCATGGCCCCTTCTAGACGTCTTCAAGTGGTTGAAGAAAGCGGGCCGGATGGAGCATACGGAATTTGCGAGAACCTTCAACACGGGTCTCGGCATGGTGCTTGTTGTGAAACAAGAGGACGTCAGAACTACCATGGACCGATTGCAAGAGTATGGCGAGAAGGTCTATGTGGTTGGGTCGCTGAAGAAGAGGACTGATGAGGAGTGCATTGTGAACAACATGGAGGTCTGGGGTTAAATCAATGCTGTTACCTTTGGCTATTACGAACGGGTAGAGAACAAAAGTTGTGGGTTTGAGTGTGTAGTGGTGGTTCCTTCTAGTCTGGCATGGGACGGATCCGCAGATTTAGCGGCATATTAAACAGTACTATATACCCACCTTTTCCTGAGCTTCTAGAGCAAAGTTTTGATCCATAAACCCGTGTTATTGCCATGGTAGTTGTTTGCTAGGTGACACGCGTCTTTGTCTCAGGAACAAGCGCAGAGACTGCTTCAATGTGTCATGATAATATCAGTTGGTCGATGGCGCAATGAACGAGTGCATGACAAGTGTGCCGGCGAACCTTGGAACGTTGAGAATAAGGAAGCTGCGGTACAGCAGAATACGGGGCGACTGTTTTGGACGCGGTGCAGTTGCATATGCAAGCCACGACTTGTTGTGGGGACAAAGGGCCTGCGAGCTGCGAGGACGCGTAAATCAAACTATCAGTGGCTCCCAAGCCGAGAGCATTGTTCCGATGAGGCCAACGTGCCCGAAAGCTAAGCCGCTTAGTCAGACGAAGATTACCCGGCTGGCTGTGAGGGTCAAGGCTACTGGTTCACCAAGAGTTGGTTTGCTGGGAAGAGGTGATGTGCTAGCATGGTGATGAGTGGAAGGGTTGCAAAGTAAGCGCACACCTGTCCCATGCTTCCCGCTCGACCTTCTAGAACGTCTCACCGCCGTAGGGTAGGCCGCATTAGCCACACACACTCACACACCATACAGGCTGTTACGAGTACGTGGGGAATATGGTTTGGCCCATGCCTTGCTCGACGTGAAGAAAGCTGGCAGTGACGTGAGGCCCACGTATCATGCAATGGATGACATGTCAACCTAGGAAGAGTAAAGAAAAAAAAGGGGAGGCGCGTCGTGCTTGTCGTGCTTGTCGTGCTTGTCGTCCTTGTCAAGGGCGCGCAACCAGATGGACGACGACCAAGGCGGCTTGAGGCGTGGCTGTCGAGGGAGCAAAGAATCTGTTGAGGCAAGCCCTCTTTGGCGCTCGATATGACTCCTAGCTCCCCCGGTCGTCCATGTATCCTGACGTCGACATGCAAAGTATGTACAGGTGGGCCGCAGGCGTGATTCGAGACACACCCCAAGACGCCAATGCAGGCAGGGAGGACTGCTGTAAAGTACTGCTGGAGCGGGCACTGGCGAGAGGCGTCGTGGTGATGGTGTACAGGCGCCGGCACGACTGAAACCGTGTGCTACCTACTCGGCGCAACGGGCTAGACCGGGTGGAGCGCCACTACGCCCACCCCGCCCTTCTATTCGCCATGGGCCTGTGTGCTGGTATACGCCGGACCGCTTTGCACCAGGGCTAACTTTTTTTTTCCTGCTTCGACTCAGAGTCGACAGACTGTCTTTGGCGCTGGGTACTCGTTGCGCACCTTGTCCTGTCTCCCGAAGCTGACAGCATTACATGGCAGCAAGCCAGCCAGCAAGCCAACCCCCCAGCCTTGACCACTCGTCCCCCCCTCTAATCGGCAGCCTCTACCTAGCCCTATCTCACCACCCCCCTCCCCAGACTAGACCCAGCCATTACTACTTATCTCTCTGGGACCCCCTCCCCCTTCCTTCATAATGTCTGCTCCCCACGACTCCGCCGCCGCCCAATCCAACTCGGTCAACACCACTGCCCCCGCCAACTCCCACGTCGAGTCCACCAACAATGGCACCTCCCAAGGCGGACTCTCCACCTCCGGTTCCTCCGCCGCCGCCGAACTCGCCAGTCTTAAAAGCACGCTGAAGTCGTCATTGCGCCAATTCCCAGACTTTCCCCAGCCGGGCGTCCTCTTCGAAGATATTATGCCCTTGTTCGCAAACCCACAGCTACACGAGAGCCTGGTACGCGGACTGGAACTCGCTGTCGAACAGCACTTCAGCGCATCCGGCAAGCCCGATGTGGTTGTCGGACTGGATGCGCGCGGATTCTTGTTTGGCCCCAGTCTGGCGCTGAGAATCGGCGCCAGCTTTGTGCCAGTGCGCAAGAAGGGAAAGCTGCCCGGTCCCTGCGAGACCGCGGAATACGAGAAAGAGTATGGAAGCGATTTCTTTCAGATGCAGACCGATGCCGTAAAGAGCGGCCAGAAGGTGCTCGTTGTTGACGACATCATTGCGACTGGTATGTAAAGACTGCTAGGCTCAGCACGAGCCTTTTGTGATGGCATCGACGCTAATTAAGATGTAGGCGGCTCTGCAGTTGCTGCGGGATCCCTCGTTACGAAGCTTGGCGGAACAGTTGTTGGATACCTCTTCCTTGACGAGGTCGCTTTCCTAAAGGGCCGTGATAAGCTCAACGCACCAGTATACACACTCCTTGCAAAGTCTGAGCAGTAGAGAGGCCATTCCAGGTCCCGAGCTCAGCTCTCGATTTTAAATTCGATTCTAGCACATTGGATCCGAGGTGGTACAAAACACATGACAGGCCATAGACAGCAATCATCGCATTTGGGTGGTGTTTATTTGGTTCCGGATGTTTATCCAGAGTACATGGCAACAAAGATATGTCTTTTCGTGAAAGGATTAGAGGAAGCATACGAACCACATCCTGGCAGGCACCTTTTTGACAATGTTCTACTTATACCCACTACACGTATCTTATCAAATATACACTCTACTTAGCGTACTCTTCACCTGCCACGTAAGTGCTGCTCATCGTATAACCGTTCTACACTGCTTTTCCCGTCGCGAAAATCCCGACCAGACCAAAAAATCTTACACTTACCCCTCTACGCTGGCGTGCTTGCAGGCGCTAGCACCCAAAACGGGAAGGTGGAGGTGACGCTCATTGGCTCCGATGCCGGCCGCCAGCAACCGTGCGGATGCCCCTCATCATCACCGCTTCCAGCTGATGTAATGCCAACTGGGTGCCCCTCTGGTCATTATCGAGCGGGGGTTTGGCGCCCGGTCGGCCCTGTCCAAGTAGTCACTTATCATAGCGGATTTCCCGACAATAGCCTCGTTTTTCCAGACGTAGATAAAGTGTCCCATGCAACGCATTGTCTCTTCTCAACGACTCTTTACTACTACAAGACTTTTGTGTGTTGAGAGAGCTACCACTACTACTACTACTACTACTACTACTTTCACTCCTTCGATAACGAGATTACCAATTGGACTCCAAACCATTGCGACTGAACAACGAAGAAAAATGTCGGAAATCAAGAAAGTGTCCACTGCCAATGCCTGCCCTCGTACGTCCTCCCCAATTGTTCTCGACAAACCCATGTTGCGAGTGAGTGCTAACAACATAACACAGCTGCGGGACCTTATGTATGTTCTTCCTACCTTACGATCGAACTTCAAAGCACCTTTACATCCGACGAGCCCTAACCACAATATCCTCATTAGTCCCAAGCCATTATCGCCGGCCCCAGCATCTTCGTCTCAGGCCAGATCCCTGCAGACACAAAGGGCAACCTGATCGAAGGCAGCATCGCAGACAAGACCAAGATGTGCTGTGAGAACATCAAGGGCATTCTCACCGAGGCGGGTGTCGGTCTGGACCGTGTCGTCAAGGTGCGTCTTGAACTCCCATATTACTTCCCAGCATAAACACAGGCAACTACGCTTGGTTCTACAACATACTCGCTGTATTAGCTATGGAGGGATAGCGTTACTGACGGGTAGAGGAAAATCTAGGTCAACGTTTTCCTCGACGACATGGCCCACTTCGCCGAAATGAACGGCGTCTTCGAACAATACTTCTCGCACAAGCCTGCGCGCAGCTGTGTCGCGGTTAAGCAGCTGCCAAAGGGTGTCCCAGTCGAGATTGAGTGCATTGCTTACAACGGTACGAGCGCGAAGTTGTAGGGTTCGCGGCGCTGATTTGTTGATCCTTTTTTTTAGGTTAAACGACGATGAAAATGCGCGTTTGGAAGAAGGAGGGGTAGGGAGGGTGAGATGTGAGGATAGGTTTTGTGGGCCCGGAGTGGTCGAGAGAGAAAGAGAAGAAATCAAAGAATGAATTATCGGATCTAATTGATCAGAGTGCGGATTTTCATCGTGTGGAGCATACTTTCTCAGTGCCTCTTCATTCGAGCTAACAGTCCAGAATACGTCAAATCACGAACAATTACTGGTAACATTAATAGCCGATTGATTAGCTAGCACATTCCTCCTACAGAGAACCACCTATCTACACATTACATTCTTATTAAGACCTATCTAGAACCTTAACTACACCTCACTCCCCTACGAGCGCATATGAACCCGAGCCCCATCCCCCGGCGCAAGCACCAGCGTAAGCGCCTGCTTCTCCATACCAATCGGCACAACCTTCTCATCCACCGGCAACTTCATATTAGGGAAATTCTGAATCATCCTCACAATCGTATACGAAATCTCAAGCTGCGCATAATCCTGGCCCAAGCACACCCTGGGTCCCCCGTTAAAAGGCAAGTAGCCATAGCCTATCCTGCGGAATAGGGACCCGTCTTCCCAGCGCTCAGGCCGGAACTCGTGGGCGTCTTCGCCATAGAGGTCTTTGCGGCGGTGCATGACGTACACGGAGTATCCGATGATTTCGCCTTTGCGGACGAGGAAGGGGGATTGGCCTGTGGGGCCGCCGCCGACGGGGAGTGTGGTTGTGCAGTTTGCGGTGCGGCCGTTGACGGGGGCGATGGGGTAGAGGCGAAGGACTTCTTTGAAGACTGAGTCGAGATATGGCATGCGCTTCATTACGGAGCGAGTCGGATGCGGCGCGTCTTTGCCGAGACCGATTGTTGCGTCGATTTCTGCGCGTAGCTTTTCGTAGATTCGCGGGTGGCGCACCAAGAGGCGGAATGCCCAGGAGAGAGTGCAGGCGGTGGTGTCTCTGCCTGCTAAGAGGACGGCGAGGCATTGTGCGCGGATGGCTTTTCTGTCTGAGGTTTTGCGGCTGAGAGCACCGCAGAAGCTGTCATTCTTGCCGGTGCCCTCGTCCTTTGCGTCCTTGAGTGCTGCTTCAATGCCCCGGTCGATGAAGCGATGAGTGGTTTTGCAGGCACGCTGGAATTTCATCGAATTGGCAAGCCAGTAGTAATCTCCCATGCGGCCACGATTAGCCAGAAATTCCTGTGCTACGAGGAAGGCTTCCGCAAATTCTTCGCCTTCACCTGGGTTGTCACCGTTCTGCGAATAGCCCATTGTGCTTCCGAATAGGAGGAACAATGTGGTATTGAGGGCTAGGTCGTAGAAAAGGAGCAGCAAATCCACGACCGTATCATCGGGGATAGCCTTGATGAGTTTGTTAACTGCGCTTTCGATTGCATCATAGTTCTTTTGAAGGTTCGCTGCTAATTGGGGGCGGAGCATTATACGCGAGTGCTTCCACTCTGCTCCGTCTTGAGTGAAGATACTACTTCCCATCAGAGGATAAAAATTGTCGAAGCGTTTCCCAACGCCAAAGTCTGCAATTCTGTTAATCAAAGGGTTTAGAACATGTAGCCTGCAGACTGACTGTCGAACTGAGTTGCAAGAATTGCCTCTATATTCTTAGGCTCGACCGTATTGTAAGTTACCTTACCGACTTGCAATCATTAGCGCTGTTCCCAAAAGTCTGTGTTGCCAACTTACGCGTTCGCTGCTCATGTGTATGACCACTCGACTCCACAATGTCGGTAAAGAATTGCATCAGTGTCTGATCCTTGACATGGCATGCAGCCTTGAAAAGAAGATCCACGCCTAGGGGCCATTTAGTGACTAATTTAGGCACAGGTTCGTAGCCCTGGCCTTTTCCGAATGCATCTTGTTCCTTTGACATGTCAGCAGTCGAATCAGAGAAATGATCATATGCTCTTTGCCTTTCTTTGAACTCGCTTTTCCCATAGTCTATGCAAGAAGAAGCTCAACACCGCGATCGCGACAATCACGTTCCTCACATTGACAGTGTCGCCCAACGTATACGACATGTTAATTGACGGTGAGGTGTATAAGGGAAAGAAGTGAAGGGGAGATGCTGTCATGGTCAAGAGAACCCATCGTGGGGATTTTGTAGAGAAATTCGACCTCAGCTCCTGTGCTGAGATATATGATCGTTGATGAGAGTACCTTGGTCGGGGTCAAGTTGGGGGTGCCACACTGGCACTATCGTGATTTCAGCTGGCCAAGGGTCTCATTGAAATTTACGTCACCATTTTTCTTCCGGTGGAAAACCCAGACCCGAGGCATTCCCTGATCCTTTCTCAGATACTATGCTCTGCCAACGAGAATGTACACTACTCGAACTCGGGGTCTTGATAAACTGTAGGGTCCTATTGAGCTCGTGGTTCCTGCGTGGTATCTTCCGGTCGATTGGTAACATCATTTTCAGGGTTCACAACTTAAAATGGAATAACATCTGGTATTGATGTCGCGGGTGGCGCCATCCACAATCTTTGGTTCAGCTCAGCGTCGGTGACTTCATCATGAGGGCTCCGCGAATCGTTTTTGTGATCCAGCAATTGTAGCATCCACTCTGATAGCCTTTCTACATCAAGATCCCAGTCTTTCTTTCTGAAAAGCATCGAGAGCTCTTGAAGTTATGCTAAGGATTAATATATGTAAGTTTCTCCATTGGGTGGTGTTGTTTCTTCCTCCTAGCCCAATCCTGCAGTAATGGTATCAACTGCAGAAAAGGGTGTTTGAATCGAGATATGTGAACACCGGATACCTTATCAGGTTCGGGACAACTTCGCAGATGCGGGGTTGAACCTGAACTGACTGTTGAAGTTCTTGTTAGCTGAACCCGTGAATGAATATAACAGCTTCAATCCCGAGGGTGAACATTGTTCCTATTGAAGCTGCCGTATCTGATTTCATCATGTGACCGGACCAGATAAGAGCGTGATTGATATATAGTTGAGGTCGAACCACTTTGATACGGTCAAAAGCTCCCGAACCAATGGGAGATTGGCTGCTTCGTGGCGTTCGGTATGGCCCTGGACATGTGAAAAATAGCCGAGGTAGCCCATTCATCTCTCTGCACCATTTCGAGCTTTAGAGTGTTGCCTGGATAAGATTGGTAATGCTATTCTGTGTAGGGGATGAGCGGTCATCAAGTTTGTGTTTGATCTAGCGTCGGGCCGTCTTGCCGTCCGCGGATTGGTGCGCACTACGATTTCTCCGCTTTCCCCACTCCCCCTGGTGCACAAATCCAAGAGAATGCACGTCTATGGGCAATTCTAGTTGGTCGCCTCAATGAACTCTCCCCCATTTATTACTGGTCACCTGCGAACGTTGACTCGTTCCCATTCTCGACATCAACCAAACGATATGCCAAGTATCAGGCCATCCATTCTTGCTTATCATCGGAGAGTTTATCAAATCGATCTCAAATTCTACGAGGCCATAATTCCCAAACAAGAGAAGAGCTGCCTGAGTTTCGTGGGGTATGTTTACGAGTAGCAAGCGGTACATTGTGATAGTTCGCTTCTCGTGTTTACGGGCCCATGTGGGCATCAATGTGATTAACACTGCAGCGCACTGATCGGTCTCCTGTTCTGTTCAACTAAACTATCTCAGATAAGTTAGATTTGAGCTGCCACATAGTACGCTACATCCAAAGAAGACGTTAGTCGTGCGTCTGTTCTGTATTACTTGTGCGAGCCCCGGGGAGCGAACATGTGGTCACACTTTACTGGAGCTGCAGCATCGCGTTCGCCTCACTACCGCGTCTTGAGACCACATAAAGCCATGCAGATGAGAATACCAGGAGGCCATAAGGGTGACCTCTCTGCTGAACTAATAAATGTACCACAGAATCAGATTCCAGAAAAACCCGATAGAGAGGTCGTTAAAGAACCCTGCAAGACCTTGCATGGAAGGATCGGCACTTGCTTGGTTGAGAAGGTCAAAACCCCAATACAGGCTTAAGCTGCGATTCCAAGTACCAGTGGTATACTGAGATCGCGATCCATCTTGGTCAGTATGGTCTCTCAAAAGCCAGTTTTTCTTTCCTTTTCCAGACTTGCAAAGTTGCCCACAGTAATTTACCAGTACCAACTCGCGACATAGAGCCCTTACCATTGCCTACATGGCTTCAATCAATAGGAGTTCTTATATGACAACCAAGTACCTAGCCCAAGAGCGGACCCAAAATGTCACAACTCCAGGCGGCAGCCGCTCGGCGGATCTGATAGGGGTCAAAGATGCGGACTTTGTGGCCATTGGCCTTGGAGGTACAAACATGTTGGCCATGCTATGGACCATAGCCATGGGCCGACGTGCTGTCGGTGTTGAACTTCGTGGCGACCCTTTTCTAGGCGTACACTGGAACATCCGCGAGGACATGTATCATCAGCTGGGGTTGATTGACAAGATGATGCTGGACCGCTACGGCCTCGAAAATATGCCAAAGAGACTGGATGGATCGCCGTTCACACTTACTGGTCTATTCTACTCTCCGTCAACAATGTCTGGGGTTATTGTACCAGGATCAATTATCGAAGGGTACGACAAGAGCCATCACATGGTTGGCGATATTCATGACATCGAGTACATTGATGATCGTTGGAAAGATGGACGACCACATCGTACTGTAACATCTGTGCCACCCCCGAACATGCCTACTACACCAGATGCAAGCAAGATCCGGACCGACATGCGTGAGGTGCTTGATGGACCGTCAACATGGCAGGCCGCAGCCTTTTCCATTCAGCTTCTTCTACGACGATACCTCGAGCAACTCGAGAAGATCGACCTGAATGCCGGAAGAACGCCTCGATGTCGTCTATTCTCCAAGCATCGCGTGGTACAGGATGGAAGCGGGCTAGTCCATCTTCCTTGCGGCCGCGTCCAGATCCGTATCGAAGAAGTTACTGAAGTACAGTACCACAACGACCTCCAGCGCATCCGCACACCAGGAAGCGACTTCATCGATCTCGGCGTCCCAGAGCTCTTCAGCATCGCAACAGGCGTCAACTGCCGCGAAGCCGAAGATTTGGGATTCCAACAGCACGACGTAGAAGTCGACCACGGCGACGGCCAAGGCCTCAAAGTCGCCCAAGCCGACTTCGTCGCGGGTCAATTCAACATCCTCGTCGACGGCCGCCTCCGCCGGCGCATAGCCTCAGAATTCGACCACCACGGCAACGAAACCTGGGTCCGCCAAATCGCCGTGGGCCACGAAAAAGACCCCCGAGTCACCTGGCTCATCGTCGAGGTCCCCGAACACATATCGCTCTGCCCAGCAGCTCGCGGCCTCGTCTGTGCCACCACCAGCAAAGACTCGGCCGAGTACTTCGCCGCCTACCAACTCCTGCTCTACGACTACTACATCTCGCAAGCTTCGCTCATCCTGGAAATCTCGCCCGACGACCTCCGCCGCGTCGCCATGGTATATGGCCCCAAACCCTTCAGTCTCGTCGAGCGCATCGGCACCGACGCCCGCGTCGCCACCAACGGCGTCGTCGCCGGCGACTCCTTTGGCAATGGCCACTTTCTGCACTCCGCAGGCGCAATGTGCGGCATGCTCGGCCACGCCTACCGCTTCCTCGAGTACTGGCAGCGCCGCGCGCACGACGCGCATTGCGCAGAGTCCTCCATCCGGCTCCTCGCTGACCGCATCAAGGCGGATACAGAGGCCCTGCTCGAAGTCAGTGCCAAGGAGTTTAGCCAGGCCATCCCCAGTAATTTTGGCGCGGAGCGCGGCTCAAAGGTTGCGGCTGCGAGTGGCATTGCACAGGATAAGAGGGCCAAAGTCGCCGCCAAGAGGTGTATGAGGTGGGCGCAGGCGCCGCTGAATCCCACGGATTGGAGGAGGGTTTTCCTGCGGAATGGGATTACGTGGAGTGGCAAGTTGCCGAGGATCGATGAGAGGCATCCTAAGGCGAGGATGGAGAGGGCGAGGCTTTAGAGGCTGTGTAGGGGGTTTGTTGTTTGTAGATATGTATCTGGTGTTGTTAGATAACTGAGTAGACTTTTATACATACATATGTGTATAGTTATATGATAACTATACGTTACTTGATTTCCACTCTCTTGACTAAGAACATCTGACCTGAACATCACGACCAAGTTTCAAGATCACATTTTGAACAGTGTAATTACATTAGCACTACATGCTACAGTAAGCTATTATCAGCATTGACTATATCATAACCTGCATATCTCATCCACATCATTACTGCGTGATAACTCCGTCGGTAGACAACTCCTCATCAAGCCCAACCCAGTACCGGATCCAGTTGAAAATCGACTTGTGCCACAACAAACTGTTATGCCTGTTGGTAACCCAGTGACCCTCATCCGGGAAATGCAAGAAGCGCGAGGGCACACCAAGACTCTGGAGGATGTTGAAAGTTTGAAGACCCTCTCCCTGGAGGACGCGGTAATCAAGATCGTTGTGGATAACGAATTCAGGGGTGCTGGCATTGGCGAAGTGAGCAAGGGGCTCCCACATCTCGTAGTTCTCGCGGTTTTCCCAGACGGTGCCGTTGTTATCGCGCTGGATGAACCAGAGTTCGTCTGTGCCGTAGGAGGCGACTTGGTTGATTTTGCCGTCGTGGCAGACAAGGGCCTTGAATTCGCGACCGAGGGCGTGGCCCTGGATCCAATTGATCATGTAGCAGCCGAAAGAAGCGCCGGCAGCAATGGCGCGGTCCGTATCAACGTAGTCGACGTTGTCGCGGAGGTGCTCAAAGACCTGAACGAGGTCTCTGTAAGGGCTGCCACCCCAGTTTGCTTGGATCTAGACGGCGGATTAGCGCTGTTTTGAGTGGAGGATTTGAGCTTCCTACCTTGTCTGTGAAGGCCTGGCTGTAAGATGGCGATCCGGTGAACTGAGTGGTGGTCACGATGAAGCCTTGATCAGCCCACGTTCTCAGGTTCCAACGTGTACTTTTCGTTTGTTAGTATGGGTGCAAAATATATGGATTGTGCATATTATACGTACCTCCAGGTGTCACCCTGGGTAGATTGTGGACCTCCATGGATGATGAAAGCAAGTGGGTACTTCTTGGAAGGATCGAAATCAGTAGGATAGAAAACAAATGTCTGGATGTTGTCGCCATCTTCGTTTGTGACCCAGAAGTTTGACACAGATTCAGGCTTCAGGGCCTCGAGTTCGGGGTCGACCTCATTGGCAGTGAAAAGAACCTCTTTGTCCTGGCCGGGGTGTTGCTTGTACCAAATACGGCTAGTCCAACTGGCTGATGCCGATACAAAGGCACTGTCATCGGGAAGAATGCCAAATCCAGCAATCGAAGTATCGGGACCAGTGAAGTTGGTTGGCTTGAAGTCAGCCGGTGCGTCTTGGGGCACTAGCCACAGGCGGACAGAGGCATGCAATTCCGATGTAACCCATAGATCAGCATCATCATGGCTCCACTTGAGACCTGTAGGGCTGGAATCCCAGTCCTCGGCGACTGAGCGGACTTTGCTGTTGGTGCCATCGAGTTCTGCTACGTACAGCTTGTACTTGTCAGATTCGTAGTCGATTCCATCTTGTTGGGTGTATGCCAGCTTGCTGCTGTCATGTGACCATACAGGGGCACCAGATGCACCTTGAGCGGTTTCGGGAGCGGTAGTGCCTGGGCCGTTGACCGGGACTGCAACCTCGGAACCATCAAAGGGGACAACGTAAATGTAGCTAGCGGTGTAGTTTGCCTTGGGCAGGTCCGGAGACTTGGTACGGAATGCTACCAGCTTGCCGTTGGGAGATAGGTCATAGTCGCCAGGATCGCTCGAAGAGGCTTGAACGGGGCTTTCCGGACGGGTAATTGTGTAGTTCATGCCCGAGAGCAAATTGGTAAGCTTTCCATCATAGGAGTACGTGCCATTGAGATTGCTCAAGACACCGCTGAAGACCGAAACGCGTTCGGCGGTAATGTAGTAGTTCCAGTGGCGCACAAAGTTGGCATCGTACAGTTGGCCAGAGGTTTTGGGCGCGGTGACAAGCTCTGGGTTGTACGCAGAGCCGTTGTGTTCGTAAGCAAGGCAGTTGCCGACGAAGTTGATTCCGGAGTCTGTCTTTACAGCCTTGAGGCCGGATAGTGGAGCGTGCAGAGATGCAACCAGGGTCGGCTCAAAGCTGTCTTTGCTGAGATCGGCGGTGTAAAGTGTCACGCCTCCAGGGATCTGCTCGTTGGTTGAGTTGATGTAGAGGATGCTGTCGTCACTATCGCCAACCCAGACGACCTCTGAAGCAGCGCTTCCAAATGGAGCTTTCTTGACATCTCCAGTCTGGGTATCGAGGAAGTACCAAGCTGTGCTAGCCTTTTCAGTGGTCCAATTGAACTTGGTCTCTGAGAAGAGTGCTCGGTCCTATACTTTACATCAGTACAACAGGATTTTGATATTGATCGAATAACGCACGCCTTTGGGACTGAGAATGCCATTGCTTCGACGAGGAGCAGCAAGAAGTCCCCTGTCCATGTCAGTACTCTCTCGTGAGCTTATCAAGCTATACACACTCAACGTCGATGGCCCGGGCGGACTGCAACACGAGACTAGCAGCCAGAAAAGCGGTCTTCATGGCCATGACTGGTTTCTCGGCCTGACAGGTCTACGACTTTGCAGGTACAGAAGTCAGAGCGCAGAAGCATTTTGGGCACGGTAAAGCAATATATACAGCGGCATGTCGAATGGAAGACGGGGCGATTGGCAAGGCCGTTGGTAGTAAGTGGGACTATAAGACTGGCACCTTCCTCATTTGCAGTATGCCAAGGAAGCTTTCCACGCCTTGGCTTGACTTGAATTTGGCCGGAGAGCGGGCAGGCGGTGGGCTTTTTCCTCATTAACCATGGTATGGACGATAGGGGCGGAGTCGATGACGAGCTGCATGGCGGGCTATCACGACCTGCCGGATGGAGCTTGAAGGGGGACGCAAGGCCTGGCTGCAGGAACACGAGGGAATGCCAAGCTGCAGGGAGACGCGATACATGTTGGTTGCGCCTATAAGGGCGATAGCTTGAGATGCGCCAAACAAGTTGGCCAAGATGACGTGCTACGTCGTCTGCATGCAGATACACAGGTACATGGAGAAAAGCACGTAGGTAATGGGCATGGTTGAGATGCAAAACACGCGAAAAGTAAGCCATTCCACGTGCTAGGATCGCCGCTCCACATCGGTTCTGCCGCAAGCAACCTTGCGCGTGCATTAGCACGATGCCAAAGTCAGGACAGGTCGTCTATTTCCACGCTCAAGGTACTGGTCAAACAGCGGGTAGACTTAGTTGGACCAGAGTTGTGGGTGTCACCGAACGAGGTACCAGCACTAGGCATGTCAGAACACAGTCACGTGCTGTTCACAGAGCAGCCATGCGCCGGCGTGTTTGTAAGAGCACAAGCACAGGTGCTGAAGCCGAAACACAGAGTGAGAGTGCCGAGCGGCAGATACACCACCGCGGTTAGGTTTAGGCAAAAGCATGCCGTCGAGCACATGCACAGCATGCAAGTGATGTTGGTGGAGGGTTGGTGTGTGTGTCTGGCGAGTTAGAGTTGGCCGTAGCTGGCCTTGAAACGAGCGATCGCCCCAGAGGCGCTAAATTTAGTTGAACGGCTGCGCCACGGTTCCGACGAGGATGGACGACGGCATGAGACGGGCATCATGGCGTTCATGAGTAAGCGGTGTCAACAGGCGTTTGACGAGGAGCAAGATGAGTAGTAGGTATCTGCACGAGCCGGGTGGGTAATCAACGGTCGGTGGTCAAGATGGAGACACGAGGAAGCTGACGAATGTAAGTAAGGAGAAGCGGGCGACGCAGTTCCGTATTTCCGAAGTTGCTAAATAAACATGCGTCCTCACGAGGGTCCAATCACGCATGGCATGCCTGTCATGAATCTCGATGGGCCCTCGGTCTCCTGCCTCGAGGTGCTTGCATAGGTACATGGACACATGGACGCACACAGGGCCGTGTCTGGAGGGACATGAGCAAAAGACGGTTTATGACGTTGCAAGTGGCTTGGTCGTCGTGATAGCAGACGGCTGCTAAGACGAGGATTCCGCCCTGCTCGGCGGAGCCTTAAGCACCACCACCATGACATGACTATTTCCACTGCGGCCTCGAGCGCCTCGAGTCAAACCCAAAGCAGTGCCTCTGTTGCTGCACCACCGTCTTATACGAAGCTAGCGCCCTGCGACCGTGGTCCGCTGTGCTTGCTGCACCCCCACTGCCACACACTGGCTTCAGGAGTCGTCTCCCTCCCAACCGCCTGGGCCGCTCCCGCCCAGCACCCACGCCTGAACTCGCCTTTCTCTTCGTACACTCGCTATCCCGCCGTTGCTGTCTTTTTTCCCTTGCCCCTGCCCTTGCGCTAGCCTCAGCTGCCGCTGCTGATCGCCCCGCGCCCGTCGCCCCTGCCAGCTCATCGACATAGCCTTCTCCGACGCCTGTTTCACTCGCACCAGGCCATCCTCGCCCGCTCCCTTGCTTGCTTTCACCACCACCACCGCCGCCAATTCGCAGCCTGTCAGCCCTGCCTCTCCGACTCTCCCCTCGCCCAAGACCTGCGCCTCTCCACGCCCGCCCTCTCGACCGCGCCCTTGACGTCCAGCGCATACAATCGCATCACCGACACCAACCGCCCGCCCTCCTGCCCACTCCCTTGTCCGCGTTGGCCCCGGGGGATCAGACGGCTAGGCGAACATGAAGAGGGGGACGTCATGATGCACGTTAGCACACTGCGCAATGGCGCACCACGGCGACAAGACACCACCCACCTCGACGTGCCTGCTATCCAGCCCACACACACGCCACCCCGGTCCAGACGGAGATGCAGACGGTCCCTCGTGCCCGCCGTCACCACCTTGTCGCCCCTTATTCTCGTCCTCGTTCTTGCCTCCTTCCTGCCCCTCGCCAGCGCCGTATTTGTAAACTTCCGAGACTGTCTGACACGCATCTACCTCGCCGACGGCAAGCAGACGCCATATCTTCGCTTCACCCCCGAGTACGTCTGGGCAGACTTCAGTCCCGAATACCGATTGAACTTTACCGTCTACGGAAATGTCTCTGGCCAAACCCAGGTTGGCGAATACCCGCCGCTGGACGACGACAACTGGAAAGACCCAAACAAGACATTTGGCAAACTCGTCGACCTGAACGAAAACCAAAAACACTACACCACCCTCTTCTGGAACAACAAGGTCGTTTCTTACTCTGCTTACAGCGCACCCCCTGCCCGCTTTTGCCAGTCCGTTCTCAACACCAGCTGTCCCATTGCGCCTGCTTTCAATGCAAACGCCAGCCAGTATTGGACTTTACCAGCCATCACCGTTGCCCGCGATTTCAGCAGTTCGTATGCATTCTCAACATGGGCCTCGACAATGCGCATTGTCTCTGGAAACGACAACGCCACCCCGCTCGGCTGCATATCTGCCAACATCACACCGGACCTTGGCAAGAAGCTTGCAGACTCCCTTTGCTACTTCCCCGCCGCTATACTCGCCCTGGTTGGTATCGCCACCGTCTTTGCCGCTACGTGCAGTCCCTGGGGAACCTCAAACGTCTTCCGCTCCACGAGCAACTACGGTCGAGACGAAGATCTCTTGCGCTTAGTCACACCAGGTTTTGGGGATTGTCTGCAGTACATCCAGTTTATCGTCCTTGCAGGCAGTCTTAGCCTCAACTACCCAGGCTTCTTCCAGCCAGCCGTCAGCCAGGCCAGCTGGTCGCTTCTTCTCTTCAACCAAAGCTTTGTCAGCGAGGGCAGCGGCTCCCAGAGTCTCATCGATGGCATATATTTCGTCAACGGCACCTACGGTCTCACTCGTCTCGGCCAGTATGTGGGAATGACAAAAGACGAAGACATATGGGCTTGCATGGCCATCTTCCTCCTTGTCTTGATTGCCTGTGTAGTCTCACTTACTCAACTAGGATTCTTCGTCCGCTGGCTTGTGCGCTGGCTTACAAACACTCAGGACGGTGATCTGACTGGAAAGAACTGGGCGTTTACTGCTGGCAACATCGTGCGCGTCATTTTTAACTACTTTTTGCTTCCCATCATAGCGTTGTCGCTATTCCAGCTCGTTGTAGCACCGCGCTCGCCGACATCTGTCGTGGTTACCGCCGTCATCATGCTCCTCCTTGTCGCTGGTGTGGTTACATGGATCTTCTGGTTCATCTTTACCACGCGCCCCCGAGCCCACTTGTTTGATGATCTACCCACCGTCTTGACATATGGCCCTCTTTACAACACCTACTCGGACGATGCGGCACCATTCGCCTTTATTCCTGTGTTGTTGACGATTGTACGTGGCATTGCCATTGGTGCTATCCAGCCCTCGGGCATCGCCCAAATCATCGTACTTGCGATATGTGAAGTTATACTAATCTTGACCCTGCACGCCTTCCGGCCATTCCAATCGAACACGTCGATGAACGCCTACCACACTTTCTTTTCAATAATTCGACTTGTTTGTGTTTTGCTTTCGGTAGCATTCGTACCCTCTCTCGACGTTGATGAGGCACCCAAAGGCTGGATCGGATACATCATCTTGCTGCTTCATGCTATTGTTTTGATATTCGGCTTCTTCCTGAATGCTCTTCAGACCATCATCGAAGTGTCGGCAAGACTTGCCGGCGTAGGCGGGGACCAGAGAGGTGGTCTTACTGCAGTCTTTGGAAAGCGACAATTATCCAAGCGCAATCTTCATCGACATGCTCGCAGCAGTCTCAACTCGAATGCCGTCATGCTTGCCCATGATGAGAACAAGAACATCCAGCTCATGAGCAGTCGATCCCGGAGTATGTCTGCCAGTTCGGCTGTTCTTCTGAACCAGCCATACGACCGAGATAGCCAACGCGCGAGCGTAGGCTTTGACGGATTCAGCCAGGGTGACTTTGGAAACGCCAGTCCGTTCCCCGGGCAGAACGCTGTACCTTTCAACTTTCTGGGTGGTGGGTCGGGCCAAAGCTCTAGGCGACCTACCATGGGTGCAATGGATGCCGCCGATCCATACTACCGCCCTCCACGACCCAGAAAACATACTATGGACTCGATAACGGCGACCGCACCTGGGAAAGCTCCTGCCCGAAACGCCGACATTGCTGATGCTCCATACTCGGACCAATTTGATGCGGACACGACCATGCCTTTCGAGGGTCCTTCGCGTAATTCCGGCACTCCAGCTCCGGCATATCTTCGACTGAACCGGGACGACTCTGATTCTAACCTTGACAGAAGGAACATTACCACGGACTATTCCGTAAGAGAATCGGACTTTTACTATGGTCTTCGCGGTCCTGCTTTGTCCTCACAACCAACGCGCAAGTTGAAGACTGGACCGGCGGATCCTATGGGCCCTGTTTCATCGGCTACAGGTTGGTTCAAGAGCCTGAATCTTCTTGGTGGGCGTAAGAAGGAAAAGAGCAAAGGTTTCGAAGTCGTCAGAAGCACGCGGATTCCGCCCCAAATGATGACTGTTGAAGAAGACACAACCTCACCCGAAATCACACAAGAGCCCTATCGGGACAGTCCAGAATCGCCTCCTCAGCCGAAGAATGCACCTGTAACCTCTGGTGTAGCATCAGCCGCCGTCTTGAGCGGCAACAGACGCGACTCTTCAGACAGCGAATCGGATAGCAGCGACGACGACCGGTTCGACCCGATGCATCGTGTCTCACCCACGGCGCCGGCTTTGGGTCCCATTGAGAGTTTTGGCGGAATTGAGCTTCCCAGTAGAATTGGGTCACGATCTTCCCGTATTACACAACCACCGGGGCCTCCAAGCCGTACGCCTACAATACCGCGCAAGAACTCGCGGCGAGTGGCGTCAACCGACTCTGAGCTGCTCCAAGAACAATTGCCAACGGCAATGGACGTCTCAAATTCGGCCAGTTCCAGATACCAGCATTCCCAGCAGAGCCATCACTTGATGCCAGGTGAATCTGGTGGGTTACCTATCCGTCTTCCTTTCGGGTCCAACGACCCATCACCTGAACGGACTCCTGGGCCCTCTGCTGCATCGAGCATATATCGTCACGACGGCGCCAGCGACTTGAATGCGCCAGGAGCAATTGGCACGGGTGAGCGGCCTCTGAGCACCGGCTACGTCCAACATCACATGATGAAAGACAGTGTTCAGACCGACGGCTATGATGCTGGAAGCCATCTTGAAGCTTCGGCAGAAATTGTTGACCGCAGTCGCAGCGGTAGCACGCAACACAGCAGGCGCAGTCACAACATGTGACGGCCGCTTCTTTAGGACATTCCTTACTTGCACTTGTGGCATCAATTCTGACCTACTTTTAATACATGTCAACGCAGACCGTGCATTTACGAATCTCTTTGCTGTATAATTGCTCAAAAAAAACGGGGTTGGGGGGCGTTTGCCTTGGTTGGGCGTAAGCAGTATGCTTTTCAGTGGCACATGCAAGTACAAAGCTATCTAGACATTTCATTTATTCATACACACAGGACATGGAGAGCTGCTAGTTGAGCCCGCATGCACAATAGTAATTCAAAAATAATTTATCTTTCAAGCCGATGTTGCACGTACAAATGCTTTGCAGATGACCTGCAGCAGCAACGACCTTGTGGCGTTAAGGATCTGCCAGGGCTGCCCGGGTGATAGTTGTTCCGTATGAAGCTAAGGTGTGGCGTCATGTGTCGCGTGAAACCGCTAAGATAACGATAGGAGTGGCGCCTGAGGCATTCACGCAGCACCCTCAGCGTGGTGCGCCCGGCCGAAACGCTCTTTGCTTTTCGTGGCTATGAATATCGCGTAGCCCGACCCAGCCTTGCTACCCTTCCTGCTTCGTCTTCATCTGGACTGCAGCAGTTGCCGCTACATGCGCCGTGTAGGACGAGTGGTTGAAGTTCCCCTGGCCGAGCCGACGCGCAAGGACCCACCTCCGCGCCTGTTCCCTCACCGCAACCCTCTGCTATTGATAGGTGAGTGAAGATGTCGACGCTTGGAGGTGTGGTGGGATGCTGACGGGAGAGAGCAGTCTTGCTACCGGCTACCTCAGCACGGTTCTAGCTAGGTAAAGGAGACGAACAAAGTGGCGGCACATTGCCGTATACCGCCCGACCTTCTCTACGTAGACACCAACCCTCCACTTTGTAATCACATGAGCAGTGGCTCTTTGGGTTGCTGTGGCGCCGGACTCACGCTCTTTGCACCTCTACAACCAGCCGTTAGATTCCTCACGCAGGCCAGATACACTTTAGATGTCTCCGAACGCTGCCCCGCGCCCGAGCGGACCTCATGCTCGCAGCTCACATGCCTACGAGAGTCATGGTGAAGGCGCGAGTAGCAATATACAAGGACAACGTGATATTCTCATGGGAAATGGCTCTCGACAGCATTCAGAGGCAGTTGTGGCGTCACACTTCCTGGCGCAAGACCCCGAAACGTGGATGGACTTTTTGAGAGACGGTACCGAAACCGACGTTAACCAGCAACCACATTCCAGCGAGCTCGACCCCGCTGCAGCCCACGAAGCTCGCGCAAACCCCTCTTCCATGCGATACACGCTCCCCAGCCGCCCCTCGCCGCGTACAGACTCGCTGTCCTCTCGCAGCTCTGACCGCAAGCGACGCCTGACAACAGCTGACTCGCCTATGAGGCGGCCATCGAGTATACGGATGCACTCTGAGACCACTGGTAACTCTAGTATGGACCCCATCGTCCTGGATTCCCCGCCTGCCTCTTTGCGAGCGCTTCCACCCACACCACCCGTCCCACCACAAGCCAACACTACGCCGGTCAGAAGGCAGAGCGATATCGTCCTGCCACCATGGCAGCCGGATAGCGATGTTACACAGTGTCCGGTGTGCAAGAGACCTTTTACATTTCTTCTTAGGAGGCATCATTGCAGGTAGGCTCACTACTCCCTTCTTTGTTGGGAGCGCTGTCCATGTCTTGACCAGTTGGGCATCCACGCCAGAATGGGCAAGAAGCTTGCAAATCGCAGGAGGAAACCTAATTTTGACAAAGCACATGCTGACGGTTGCCGACAGGAAGTGTGGAAGAGTCGTGTGCGCCACGTGTTCGCCACATCGTATCACTATACCCCGACAGTTCATCGTCCATCCCCCTTCCGAAATGGCGGCAAACTTCATTGATCTGACCGGGGATGATGAGAATGCCATGTCGGCTTTCGGCCCGTTCCGCAACCCAGCGCTAGGCGGAGGCGAGGAAGTCCGCGTTTGCAATCCATGTGTACCTGATCCCAATTTTAGCCCACCGCCGCAGTATCAACCCTCTGGCCGCGACCCAAGATATCCATTGCAATTTGCCCCGTCTCCCAGGTCACCCCACGCCCCACCAACGCACCCACGCGCTCATCGATCTGCATCAAGTGCGCATGATGCGTCACGGTTTGTGAATCCAGGACATGCTTATGTTAATCGCGAGGCTCCGATCGACAACAGCCAGAATAGGCGAGTGAGTTACCATGGCAGCTCAAACATCGGAGAGCGAAGACTACCTCCCCTCCCACCCTCTGCCACTCAACAGCAACATCCGCACCATCGCGCGCCACTCATTTCGCAGACATTGTCAAGTAACCGCCCTCGTCACCGGTCAACCTTTGGGGCCGCATCATTTGCAGGATCGCCGTTTGGACAAGCCACTTCCACTGCAATCCCCCAACCGCTACATCCTTATCACGCACAGCTACCTCAGCCTCGACGTCAGATCGCTGAGGAAGACGAATGTCCTATTTGCGGGGACGAGCTCCCCCCCAAGGGACCTGATGGCGATGAGACGGACCGTACCCGACACATTGAAGAGTGTATCGCCTTACATTCAGCTTCTCCTGGTCCCAAGGCAATACCTGCACCACAGACATCTGCAAGTCTGCCTACTCAGCGTACCCGTGGTATGAGCAGTGCGGGAAATGGCGAAGGGTCTAGCAATAGAATGAGCCATGCTGCGCGCGGCATGTTCCCCTATATTGCAACTGAGAAGGACTGTGTGGATGATGAGGGGGCGCAAGCAGAATGCACGATTTGTCTGGAAGACTTTGAGGCGGGAGATCGCATGGCGAGGTTGGTTTGTTGGTGCAAATTTCATGAGGTATGTTCTTTTATTGGATATTAGATACAGGGTGGAGAATGGTTACTAACAAAGGGCAGTCATGCATCAAAGAGTGGTGGAACAAAAAGGGCCGAGGAGCATGTCCTACGCATCAGTTGCAGGAATAACGACCTTACCGGGGCTCCTAAGCATCATTCCTTATTTTCTTCTTCCAGACGCTACATCGAATCGCCAGCATGACAGTCTCTTGGTTATAAGACCATTCGGTCAGGACATCCTTGGTTTTCACAGCACTCTCGCCCTCTCGTCCCCTTTCTTTTCACTACATCATTCGTCGTTGGCGTTATTTGCCTCGGGTATACCCTCTTGTCCCTCCTTTAGCGTTTCTTTTTTCCAGTCGTTTTGTCATTTTTCTGAAGGGAGCGTCTATCATCGATAATTGATATTGTTTAGCATAGAGGTACTCATCAAGGAGGGGGGAGTGTGGTGATGGCATTGCTATGGACATGGGTTTAGACTCCGCTTTGGCGTAATGATTATTATTGAAGTGCATTGTTCAACTGTAACGAGCTCCATGCATCCGGTGCGTTGTATGGCAACTGGCTTGATCGGGCAAGTTGCTCACGGCGCCAAGATTTCACCAACAAAACCCCATTTCGTATCGTCACCTATCCCAACACAACTGCAATACCATGCGGGAAAGCTCCATCATTTCTAGGCAATCCTCGCCCGCGAACCCGTGGCTCGCATATAGGCTCTATATGGCAGGTAATAAGTCACATGCGCCCAGATAAATCACTTCGGGAGATTGCACAGCCCTTCAAATCGTTCTCTCTGCGGTGCAGTTGAACTGGCGCGTCTAGGTCACTTCGTTCTATAAGACTAAATGCCTGCGCATGTTTCAAATCGAATTCGCTCTTCAAGAGTCCAGTTTCTTCCAATTGGCAATCCACCCCCTACTCGAGCATGAGATTCCTACATGATACAAGCGCGTTACTGTGCCTCTTTGGCGCATCGGCCTTCGTCTATGCTGCTGACCTGCCGGGCACTGTTCAATTCGATCTTGTTTTTCCAAGAAACGACACCATTTACAAGCCTGTATACCCCTTTCCCGTCGTGTTCGGCCTCACCAATGGCTCTGTGGCGTGGCCGTACAGTCTTCATTGGAGCTGGGACATCATCGCACTTGACAGAGATCAAAATATGGACATTATTATCGCAAACGGAGATTGGGTCACTGGGGTTTCAGCCCTCAATAAGTCGGCTCCGCCCCAAGACGCGCACCTCATCATTGATCTAGTCATTCAAATCCTCAATACCACATCCCGAAAACTACTTATGCGCTATACTTTCGGTATCAGAAAATCCTGCAACGAATCCACTGGCGAGATTTCACCTGATCCCGACCCCAGTGTCATCTCTCATGGCTTTGTCAAATTCGGCCTGGACCCTGAAAACGGTGATATACGTACCTGATCTTACCAATGTGGGTCCATGTGCCACCCCAGTCGCCTCTATGCGCATAGAGAAAGAGATAATCAGCTCCACAGGGCCGTATCCCATCCTGGCACTTGGAATGCAACCCACAAATTCCTGTGCTATTCCACTGAACAACACGCTTGCCGATCAGGTTGCTGAACTTATGCTCCAAGAGACTCAATTTCCAGACCAAAACTGGCCGAATGTGACGGGACTTGTGCGAGAATGCCGGCCAGACTTGTCGGGGGATACCAGGCTTAAGGGTAATGGGATGCTTTTGTTTTATGTGACTGTCTTTGCGGGCTTCGTCATCTTCTCGCTTATGTAATTATACCTGTTCTGATACTGCAGTTCCTTACCGTATACTGTAATCATAGAGTAATGTTAATACTTTACCATTTTCAACCGTAAGAGATCAACTGTTGTCCCATAGTGAAAGGGCTTATTTTGGATTATCTTCCATACAATTCTCATATTGCATCCGCTTGTTTGGGTGATGGTATCCCGTGGATGTGATACTACAGGAAAGCTTATGGACCTGGTCTATTCTGATTTGTGCTCGTGCACACCAAGGTTACGATTAGCCCTATATGCAGTCACCAATATTTTTTTTTATGGAAAAGGAACATTCGGTGGGTAGGCAATATACTGGCAAAGAGCATGAGACTGTCTAATTTGATTTACTATATTGTATTCAAAACACCATTGCTTTCACATCAGTACCAAAAAATATTACAAATACAACATTTGAACTGAGTGGGAAAAAAACCCGTAACCTTCCGGATATCAAATCAAATTCACTCCCGCATCTCCACAAGAATAGCCTCAAGCTGCTCCTTCTTCCAATCCTGCGAAATACTATAATGCGTATCATCCTCCTCCAACCTCAACACAACCTTCCCCCCAGCACCCTCCCGCCTCGCTGCAGTCTCAATCCCAATATTCGGCGGAATAAAAACATCATCTTTGCCATACCACAGCTTAACCGGTAACTCCCTTCTAATATCTTCAATCTTGAATCCCCACCCCCGACACACCACCCTCCCATCCAGCGCCACACCCCCGAATCCCTGCCTCTGCGACTCGCGACCCGCCCTAAGCGCCACTTTCAAAAACGCCTCATCACTCAGAATGCGTCGATTCTTTGTATTCTCAATCGAAGCAAGACGCTCAGGCTGCATCATCTTCTCGAGCTTGTCCTCATCACTCAGCTCCATGCGACCAAAAACATCGAGCCTGAAGAACATTTCTAGTAAAAACTCCGGGGCGAAGCGCCAGCCGTAGGGGAAACTAATCCAGTGTACCATGTCGGCTTTCCACATACTCATGTCCGGGGGTCCCAGGCCGCAGATTACAGAGACGCATTTTAGGTGGGTGGCGGGGAGGGCGAAGGCGCAGGCGAGGGCGTAGGGGCCGCCGCCCGATACGCCCAGTACGGAGTACGACGTTAAGCCGAGGTGCTGGGTCAGGTTTTCGACGTCTTTGGGCCAGGAGAGAAGGGTCCGGGATGTGTGGGCGGAGCTGAGACCTATGCCGGGTCGGTCGATGGCGATGATCCTGGCGTTGAGGGTGATGGCGAGGTCGTGGTAGGAGGAGGCTTCGAGACGGGAGCCGGGCAAGCCGTGTTGGTAGAGAATTGCGTGGCCGGTTGGCGAGCCGTATTCTGCGTATCCTAGCTTGCGTCCGTCGGGGAGAATGCAGGTTTTAGAGCTGTTGTTGTCGAGATTGTAGGAGGATGGAGGATGATTTTGGGGGTTGAGACTTGGGTCCGGTTTGTTTTCGTGCGACTCCATAACTAAGTGATTTTTATCTTGGGAACTGAGTTTTAGAGGGCAACTGAATTATATCTTATCGAATGGTGGGATATTTCTGATTTTGGGGACAGATGCTGGGGTTTTGAACCACTTTGAACGTCGTGTTCGGCAAGTCGGTTGGCCGATGTAAGGCGTCCGTAATACCACTCTCTCCGGTCCATCCCGCCGAACAACTCGTGACTAGCAAGGCAGCAGCATACATGTTTCGAAATATCGCGTGAGGGTAAATAGACTGTAAGGTTAGTAGCTGTATGTTCCAACCGATCGGTGAATTACAAAACGAATGCAGCAACCAAACGGTCAGAGCAGACATTCAAAGCGGCCATAGTTCTGTGGGGTGATATTTTGGCTTGGTGGGACTCGTTGCATATATCAATCACATTCGCCAACCCATCAGCCGTCTTCAAGGTGTGTCTGTAGTACAGCACATATCGTTGTTGTCGTTTGAACGTTTCTTTAAGATCCCCAACGGGGGGCGACTAAACCCAAAGGAGATACCAAGGTTCTGCGCGATAGAATCCTCGAGCTTGCGAAGAGTGTGTTCTGGATTTGGTGAACTCTTTGTGTACATTCCATCTCCGTAGTCAGTACTTGGCCGCATTTACCTCTCCCTTACACGAAGTATAATAGCAGAATTTACAACATTCGTCCACGGGTGCAGCTCAGCCAGCATTTCCAGTCCAATCGCTTGCAAGTCCTCTGAGAGTTGTAGGATCTAATTTCGGCCCAGTCAGCGAATAGATATCCAGAACAATTGTTTTGCGCGCATTGTTGATTGCAAAGGGACATCCTTCCATATGTCCAAAAAGAAAAGGGTGACGATAACTTACGGGATAAAGCACACTCCTCATCCCCCTCGCGCTCCTCGCCACAACCAAACATCCCGGCTGTAACCTCGCAGCCAAATCCCTCAGAATCTCCAACTTAGATCGCGTATCAGTTCCCACGAGCGCAGCCAAGAACACAACTTGTGACTTCGTCCATGAAACCTCGGCCCCAGGATCTTCCTGTGTGATATCTTCGTTCGTAAAACTCATGCGTTTCGAGAACCCAAGTTTAGTGCATAGAGCGGCGCTGAGACGCAGGGCAGTGTCGTCACGGTCGATGTTGTGAATGTGTGCGGTGGGATATTGGGATAGAAAGCATAGGGATGTCAGAGGTAGAGGGCCTGAGCCGATGAAGGCAATGGAGGTTGGTGGGGAGGAGGCGAAGGCGTTGATGAGGGAGGCTTCCAGGCGGGAGAGGTCAACGTAGTTGTCGTAGTAAGGGAATGATTGGAGGATGGCAGTCGAGGCCGCTTCTTGGCTAGTGTCTTTGCGGAGATATTAGTATTTTCTTTTCTCTCTAGGGGAAAGTTTTGCATGATGGTGACATACCCAGTTCTCTTAACATTCGCTCTGCGTGGAACTTTTCTAGCTCGCCCTCGGCCTCGGAACATATTGGACGTAACTTGTCACAGAGCTGCTCTACACCCGCTATGTTGAAGAAGTAGGTGGTGAATTCGGCGCTATAAGGCACCACACATAGATTTACCAGACGTGTCAAGAGGGTGTTGACTGAGTGTGAGGGCGCTAATGACGACAGCTCACTGAGCCTGGAGTGAATATCTCTTATCTCAGCTACTAGCTGGTGTGCTGCTGCGCTCGTTCCATTTGGAGTGACAGGTGGGGTAACTATGAGTGTCTTGGCCAAGGGCGTTGGCTTGGATACATTGGTAGTTGAGGGAAGTTGAGTGGTCGTCATATTGAATGTTCAACAAGGTGCTTTCTTGGTATCCTTTTATTGGTAATGTGTAAGATAGGAGTCAAAATTGCAGCAGCGGTCAAAATAGCAAATGTCTTATGTATCCAAGTTATCGCGATCCACCATTAGGCATCAAGTTTCAAGAGTGAGGCGCGTGGGGTGCGTGGGTGAAAGCTAGCAAACTCTTTCCGGTGTAAACCACTTGGTCAAAATAATAAGCATCAATCTAGTGGCGCTGGTTGGTCAAGCATACATGAGCACCATGCTGGTCATGTGAGAGTTTCAGGTTAGACCAAGGGAATTCGGCGATAAAATACGAATACGTGGGGTTTATTGTGCATTGAACATAAGTGTTTGCAGCAGGGTTGCAGAGTTTGACCTTGAAAGCGGGGAAATATTGCATTCTGCAGCTCCGATACCTACGTGAAAGCAAATCAGATACCACTGCTTGCTTCTAGAGTTGGTCTAGAACAGAAGTAAAGGCGATCGTTACGTGGGAGATCATAAGAGCCGCCAGAGCCGCCAGAAACACCAAGCAATTTGATACGTCGGGACAACCCGAGCATGTCATTCGAGACGTGGGGGTGGAGAGATTCGCGGGCGGGTGTTGTTTTTTGGTGCATTTAATGGGGAACTTGTCCGTCGCTGGGCCTTTGGTAGACCAGTTTCCCGCCAACCCACGTTTCCCTTACTGTTGCCTTCCGTAATGATTCAAAATCCATTCTCTCCAAGTCCTCGTCGACAACAATCCAGTCGGCGTACGCCCCCACTTTGATGACACCAGCTTTGCCTTCTAGAAATGCGGCGTATGCAGGGTTAACGGTAAAACCCTTCAGTGCTTGTTCGAAATTGAGTCTTTCTTCAGGATACCAACCAGTCTTGCCGCCGTCCGCATCTAGACCTGTTCTTGGGCTCCGTCGCGTGGTGGCCGCGTATATACCCTCAAAGATGCTGGCAGGCTCAACCGGAAAATCACTGCCTAGAACCAGCCCCTGAGATACCATTGAACGCATACGATATGCAGAGTCGCTTGTACGCTGGCGGCCAAGCCTAGTTTCCGCATACTCCATGTCTGAGGTTGCGTGTGTAGGTTGTATAGAGGGGATGATACCAAGCTCTTTAACTCGGACCTGATCATCCGGGTGGATGATTTGGAAATGTTCAATCCGGAAACGACGTTGTGATTGGCATTCGTAGGGAGTAACATCGGGGCACACCTTTTTCAAGGCAGCCTCAAAAGCGTCAACGGCGAGCCTGTTCGCAAGGTCCCCTATGGCATGAATGTTGACTTGGTATCCCTGCTCGGCCCACTTGAGCGTGACTTCTGACAATGCGGTTTCATTGACAAGGAGCGAGCCCGATGACGTGGGTTTGTCGCTATAAGGTTCGAGCATTGCGCTGCCCCAGCTGCCCAGTGCCCCATCTTTGTCATGTCAGCGTTTCTCTTAGATAGGCAACAACTATTACATACCTGCGAAGAGTTTCACACTCTTGACTTGGAATTTTCCGTTTGGCATGCTAATCTTCTCCACCGCCTCCGGACAAAAGGTGTTCCTAGTGTCGCATTCAATCATGGCGTTTACCCTAACAGTCCAGTCTTCGTCATTTGCGAGCTTCTCGTATAGCTTCAGGTCTCGTGGAACAACTCCAGCATCGTGCATCCCCACAATACCATACTGGTTCAAGTTGGCCATCGCAGCTTTGATGAACTTAGTCTTCCGCGCTGCGTCGGGCTTGGGATAGTGTTCCAGAACGATGTCCATGGCATTGTCGCAGAACACACCCTTCTCAGGTATCTCACCGCCAGGCACATCTGGCAGTGGCAAGGGAAGAAGGCCGAGTACCTTTTCAGAAACCCAGATGCAATGAACATCCACCCGGTCCAGCATTATATAGAGGTCTTTGAAGTCTTTAGATATTTCTAGATCTGACTACCGTTATGTCAGCAAGCAATCTCGGCAATCACGGCATCAAACAAGAATCCTGCGACGAGTACGCATAGTGTCTAGCAAAAGTAATCGCGATATATGACCATTGTGATTGTTCCACCACGAATGATTTCGTGAGACACCACGGAATTCGACGCATATTTTTGTTTAGGGGTGATTGGCTCATCAAGGTATTGGTAACACGTACTGAGGTTGGCCACTGTCCGAAGTGCGTCTGATCCCAGCCTACGCCCCTCAGCCACTGATCGCTTGTGCCCTCATCGGGACGGCCCGCTTTGTACTCAAGTAGCCTTTCCTGGACTTCAGCCATTGAGCTTGCACCAAACAAGCTCACAGAGTCTAGAGACTCTCCAAACTGTATTAGATGGCCGTGCCCGTCCCACAAGCCTGGGTACACGTATCCAGTACGCGCCTCCTTGACTTCATCGGAAGAAGCATCACCGGCGAAGACACTTGAGAAAAGACCGTCGTTGACTGTAAAACAATCTAGGTGTAATAGCTCCGGAGACAAGGTTTTGACAGACTTATAGCAATGAGTCGTGACGCGCAAGTTTGGGAGTCGATCACCAATGAAAGCCGGTAGTCCAAGCTGATAGATGAGGGCCACCAACACTACCGGGAGGGACAGCCAGAAATAGACGCCTGTGGAGGGCATTGTAGCTCTTCAACGCCCGGCTGGCAACGGCTGCGAGTTGAAAGGCATAAAATGCGTGAGTAGCATCGGGGAATTTTGTGGATTGGGGTGGGTAAGCGAGCACCAATGGCGCATGGGCGGGCGGAGCTGTTCCTGGTCTATCTGCATTGGTCGATTTCCATGTACTAGACTGTTCGCTTGGTCTTCTAGGCGGCGCTGTAGAATCTAGACACATAGCACTGCCAGTTGGGTTGCGAAATGGTGGCGAGAATGGAGCGCTTGGGTGGGGATTTGGACACGCACTTGCACATGCATCCAGGCGGCTCTTGGCGTGTGCCTCGCCGGCTCCTTCACCCGCCCCCGTGGTGGAGGCGATAACCAGCCATCTCACTTTGCATACAGCGGATCCGTCGTCACTCGCGTAGGTTGTTGGTCAAGCACTTTCGCTCTGTGCTTTAGGATCCGCACGCACCGGATTTTCAGGATTCTTGGCGAACAGAAAGGGCGGTGAGCGTCACCATCGAATTCGCATTCTCATGATTGCCTGTTGCAACGACCGCTCAAGGTCAATCGCCCCCCTTCTGGGTGAGGCTCATGCGTCCGCTCCACCGTGGCTTGTGTAGAGATTGGATGAAAGTAGTCGACCACTCAACAGAAGGCTGGGCCTGCAGCAAAGTTGGGTGGGGGCCAAGAAAGCAATCACTATTGCTAGGCGACATAAGCTTCACGACCTCGGTCTTTACCATCTGCCTTCTCGAGGCCACATCACATAGCGACAGGTCAGGCAGATGGCTGAGACAGAACTCGAGGTGCTGAAACAGCAGCTGGAGTCGCTGCAGCGCTCGCATGACGCCTTGCTAAACAGTCTCTCGACTAATGACATCTTCAAACCATCCGATGCTACCCACCTGCGTCGCAGCTCCACCCGGCTCGGTGGCGACACCGTCTTTGCCGATACATCAACACTTTCAGACGACAGCGACGACGACGAAGATGATTTCTTCGTCCAGGCCGAGCTCCCGGCCCACTCGTTCGACCATGAGCACCTCCGCGATCATCTCAAGAATCACTCCTGGGGCTTGCACGGCAGAGAGATATTAGCACCCATCCTCTCTGATCCTGTAAAACTTTCCAAACAGCCTCACCTATTTCAACAAGATGGAAATCCAGAAGATCGCAGCCATTACTCTCATTTTCAAGTCTACAGCGTCGGCCAGAATGGTGTCCCGAAACTAATCGAGGCTGCTAGTCCCGATAACGACATGTCCAATGCACATCAAATCTGGGAATCACTCAAGGAAATCCACAAACATGATGACGAAGTTGTGGTAGGGCGCATCACCATTGCGCGCGAACCTTCGCCCATTCTATTCGGCGCCCTACATCTAACTCTGCACAAAGCCTTCGATATGGACGAGCTTTTCCAAAAACTCGTTGAGACGGACGCGTCTTCTGCGCATATGTTCAGGGCTTTTGATGAGGACCCTAAGCACCAAAACACTTTCTTCTTCAATTTTGAGTATTACACAATTGTTGGAGAGGAGTGCAAACCGATGCAATGGCAGCTCGCTGACAAGACAAGTGGTGATTCCGAACACCACATTCCCTTGGCCCGATGCAGCGCCATCGTTGCACTAGTCCTTCATGATGAGAACCCTCGCCGCATCCGTAATCGGGCAAGACGTGCCAAAACCCGTTTCGGATGGGTCCATGACATCTGGTCACCGTACCAAGTCCTCCAATTGGAGTGTTTTCCCGACTGGAAATCACAGCCAACGCAAGGAACCCCCTATACGTTTGAGAGTGGTCACAAGTTTCTCAACGGCGCGGAGGCTTTTCTGCATTCTCTTTTGACCGAGTACCGAGATGCGAGAAAGAGATACGACGAGATATACAAGCGCATCACCGAGCTCGTTACTCCCCCGCTAGGCTTCTTGTTTGACGAGAAATTGCGGCAAAATCGGCTTTTCGAAGATAAGGATTTTACCTGGACACGCCGGTATTTCTACGCCCACCAGACCCTGGGCAGTGTCAACAATAGCATCAAATCCATGATCGATGCTTTTGAGGATACCTTTACTGAAGATATCTGGGAGGGAAGGAATAAGATGTTGTGGCCGCTGTTTGAAGAATCTCCGCGGAACGAACATTGGAGACGTCGCCTGCGCTTACTAAGATTGCAGTTTGAGCGAGAAATGAAGGAGCTTCGGACAATCATAGCAGAGAATAATGAAAGAAGACATGAAATTGAGACGCTGCAGGAACAACTCTTCTCAGGTACGAGTATCCAAGAGTCCCGGAAGTCTGTGGAATTAGCAGATGTTACCGTGCACCAAGGCTACAACATCAAAGTCCTTACCATTGTCAACTTGTTCTTCATGGTAAGTCTAGAAAAGCATCAGGGTGTAGAGTGTGTTAAAATAGCAAAGAAAGCTTACTGACATCCCTGACAGCCCCTTACTTTTGTCACCTCCATTTTCGGCATGACAAACATGCCTGAGAAAGCGGGTTTCACAAACTTTGCAGTGGTCCTCGTCGCCATATGTATACCCTTCTTCAGTATCATCGGTTTTCTTTCCACCAAATATGGCTACAGCATCTGGGCGCAAAAGACCAAAGAGCTCTGGCGCTTCATCTCACCCAAAAAGGACAAAAAGAAACTCCTAGACGATGAGAACGTATCTCCACGCGGTCATGTCAATCGTACGCTGTCTACACAAGAGGCTATGCGCACGAGGTTGGGTGCAAATTATGCAGTACCAAGGAGATTGTCGGGTGGAAGACCACAGCCTAGCCACCCTAATATTCAACGCATGGTACAAAGAATGGGCGAAGGGCGACAGAGCGGACTGATGCGGATGGGGACTTTGGTCGACGATGAGAGCCAAGAGTCAGAAAAGGTAGAGCCTGGTATAAAGAGGGGGAACACGATGATTGAGATTCGCGAACCATGATCTTGCCGTCTGTCACCGTCTCTTGTGTAGTAGCGAATACGGCCGCCTCCAACGCCAGAACCAGCACCGTGGTAGCGAACCTACATAAACTTTTGGAGTCGCCTCACCACTACGACTTTGGGCTAGGGCACTATTTGTCGGGCTGCCCTCTATTTTTTTTCATTCACATGATGCGATGTTGATGCCTAAATGATTAACACGGCTCTTATAGAAACGACCTAATGTTCACGAAGATACGAGGTAGATGCTATATGCAAATATTTATACTTATCACGCACAAAATCTGCTACAACATATATGACGATAATAACGGTCTTATCTGGTTCACGTATCAACAACCCCTTAATATTAACCCGTCTCTGTTATCGCATGCGCTATTTACTTCTTCATTGGACCATGTTCCCCTGGGTAGTAAGCCGCCACTCGGAATACTGCTGACTGCTGCGAATAACCTTAAATAATAAAGAAAGTTTACAGCCACCGGGTTACAGGTCGAATATGCGATACGGTGTCGGCGTTCTACTCCGAGCCCGGTCCGGCTTAAGTGATAGTCGGCGCTTTGACAGTGTTACAAAGCCAAGGAAGAATTCCTATACTAGGCAGACGTGGCTATTAGGGACCAACATGGTGTAGCGAACCTAGTTACATAGTCTCCCGCCAAGCCCCCATCGTATTCGCTTCTCTGTATGTCACTACAACTGCAGTCTGGAATTTGGCGCTGCAGGTCGAACTTCATGGCGCAATGTTGTACTGTATGTTACGATAGAAATGGATGGATTCATAGCATGCGTGTGGATGTCTGCCAAAGAAGTAGCGAAAAACAGCTAGTTATATGACTTTCAATACAACTAAGTATTACCATATGTCCTTGACGTCTTTTCAATTCCACCACTGCTATCCTGTCAAACCAAAAGAAAAAAAATGGGAAGGGGGGGTATCCAAAATCTGCAAAAACACCAGCTTCTGCGTTTTCATCTCTGTTTTATTTTTCTCTCTGACCAGAATCATGATAATATCCAATAGATATTTTGAGAACAAGAACAAAAGAAATGCAGGTTATACACAAAAGGATAGGTCCCCGTAGATGCCTTTACGTACACATCCATTACCCTGTTTTTCTTTATTTTTCCAGCTCCCTCCTCCTTAGAAAGGGAGGGGGCGCGCGGACACCCATCCCAGGATAGAAAAGAAAAATTGGTATATAAAACGTGACAGAAGTCAAAATGATGAAAATGGGGGTATATAGATAGGGGGTTTGTTTTTCGTTCATCGTACGCGAGGACCAGGACCGCCGCTTCCGCTCTCAATGTGCGGGCTCGACCAGTCGATTTGTGGGGACTCAAAAGTTTTCGTGATGGGCGGTGCGTCGCCGCTTGATCTGCTGCTCTCGCTGGCGGGGTGCAGTCCTGAGGGGGGACCATGTTCGCTGATTCGCACTTCGACGTCCATACTCTTCATGATACCGGGGCCCTTATGTTCTTCTTCGTCGGTGAGGATGGCGCGGTCGCTTTCGTCGTCGAGGACGCTTTCGCCGGGAATACGCGAATGGTAGGCTTTGCTGCCTTGGAAGTTCTTCAAGGGGATGCCGTTGCTTCCTGCGGCGCCACCTCCGATGGTAGAGTGGCCGCCGTACCCGTAGGCTGGGGTCCTGCCTGAGCCAGTCAGGGTCGATGGGAGAATCTTGGAGAAGAAGTGATCAAAGGCTTTGCGAAGAGGTGGGAGCGATGCGATTATGATGCCGAGGGAGAGTTCGGCGCCGGACCAGACGGTCAATGGTACTCCGTCCCATGTTGGATCTCTGGTTGAGACGATGGTTTTGAGCTCAATAGTCTTGAAGATGGAGCATATTGTGGCGCTGAGAGGAGATTAAGTGTTAATTGGAGGGGATTCTAGTAGTTTTTGACGTGTTTGGACTTACGGGATACTGAGCAGAAAAACAATACGAATCCCCCACTGAGTTCGTCGGTTCAGTTGCACGTGTGATAGATAGATCAGAGGTGCAGCCATGTAAACAACATCAGTAATAATATTACTGATGCCCTGGGCGTAGGACTGTGGGAGAGTGCCTTTGGCCCAGCAGTGACTCTCTCCTTTATATCCAAAGTTCCAGTTCTTCTCCAATGGTGTGCATCCAAACAATGTAAAGACAGGGGCCAAGAAGTTCAGGGCTGTGACCATCAGGATGGACGCCCAGATAATGACTTGGTAGATCCTAGAAAAGTTGAGGATGAGCAGCCATGCACAAATGGACCACTTCAAAAATGCCACAGCAATGATGTCTGCGAACACAGTCAGCATATACGTTTATGATGAATGTCTTGACAAACGTACTGACGATCTGAGTGATCCATAGATAGTGGCTATATCTCAAGATATTAGGCAAGACAGTAGGGTCCATAATATGGCGACCCAGTCCATTGTCTGTGATAACCTGGGTAAAGGATGTTGCAGTGATATTGAGAGCCTGCAAGGGTTCAGGTTAGAACTGTGAACTGCCGTGGGAACAGGTGTAGGGCTGAAAAGTAAGACTTACACCTGCGACGATCAACAGATAATCACTAGTCATGAATCTGCGAGATCGAGAAAAGCCGTAGATGATTCTCCATACAAGAAACACGGTAGCGATCAGCGACATCGACCACATTGGTATCAGGACTTCGAGCCGCCGATTGGGCCATTGCTGGGTGACTGGATCCATATCGTGCCGGGGTGGGACGGTCGGAATCAAGAAGAAAAAGAAAAGGCAGAAACGTCCATTCGGAGTCTGTGGTGTACGTAAGGATATATCATGTACGTGTACTTGGATTCAGGCCCAACTCTGTTAGTATGTTGGCCGCACCGCGTCCGACTGAGCAAAGCGTGAGTCCAAAGTCGACCAGCTGCAGAGGCGGGTGGAAGGGCCAGATCGATCATAGAAGGCCCGTACAAGCGCTCCAGAGCGGTTCTCGAAACGAGCCGGCTCGGAGCTTTGCGATACATACGCATCCTTACATCAAAGCTAATGAGCTGACCCAGGCTGTGTTTGTGCATAAACGAGACCATGCGCACTGCAAGCCGGTCCAATTGGAGAAGGGGTCCAGGGTGGTCGAGTATCCATGAATCAAGAGAATGCATAGCAGACGGGTCATCACATGTACGGAAACGGGGGAATCATGTCACTGTGTAGGTGGGATTTCCATGACAGAGACAGCGGATGTCGTAGACCAAGTCCTGTCATTGATGCATGACACAATGCGCAACAGTGGTGCAACGTGGTTTACAGACAGCAGTGTTTACCAGGCGGTCGGCACAGAGCGTATGCGGGCAAATCAGGCACAAATCCATGGTTCGCGGTGGTGCGGATGCCTTTACGACTCGTCGCACGATGAGATGGCACGATGGGAGCGGGAGAGCCATAGGACGCTAGTGGGGTCAGCCTCGTTAGCGTCCGCTACGGCCGCTTTATTCCGTAGCCAAAGCCACCACACAAAACTCCGCGTCGTTTCCGTCTCCCTCTTTTCTCCTAACGCCTTGGAGAAGACGCCACAATATTGCTTCTGCTGTCCATTCCATCTTCCGGCATCCCCAAGCGAACCTCACCTTGTCAAGTCTATCCGCGTATAGAAGCATCATGAAGCTAGAAGCCAGAAGCCCATCAGCTCATGGTATCGCAACACCCCCCCTCCCCCCCAAAAAAAACACCCCCCACTCACTCAGCCTATTCTCACGTCCACCATCCGCAGTTAGCATCAACGTCCGAAGCTAGCTGAGTCTATGCAAAACCTCAGGGTGAGAAGAAGACGGCACGGCAAAATAAGCTGAGGCGGACCACTGCCGGCCACACAGCCATTGGGTGACCGCCCCCCATATTTGCCCTGCCGATTCAATACCGAGACTATCCTCTAATCTTGGAGACGGCCCGTGTTCCTTTTGGTGAATGCGTGGTTGTGGCAACCACCACTTGAAGGTGCACACGTGCATACAGGCCATACACGTTCGCATCAGGGTCGCGTGGGTTGCCCGTGTAAGTAGGGATGTATTGTAGATTACAGGGGACACGCGGCGTTGTTGATCCGGCCAACTGGCAACAGTTACTACTGGAAAGGCGACCAGCCCTAAGGATCCAAGTGACATTACATACCACATGGACGAATCGGCACATTAGCTTGCCGAGCGCCTTAACCACACACGGCAGACGAGGATTACGCAGCGAAAAGTATTCCTGTAGCACCTAGCTGTATCCAAGGTTGACATGCAATCTGCAGCTATTCTGCGTAAAATCTCCGACACGCACTACTGGCTTCCCATGGCCATTATTTAATAACCTGTTTCCCATACGCATACATGGCAATGTTGTTTGTGGCGCCTCAGCCGCCGTTGTGGACGCCTCTGCCGTTGCTACGGGAGCCTCACATGTCGCTTAAACCCAAGCGCATCATCGTTCGAAACTGAAGTTTCTTCCTTGGACCCAGTCTGTAGCGGGGGTGGCGCACTAGTTGGCGAAAGTAAGATTGGCCAGAACATGCAGGCTCGCCTTCAGTGCCTACCGCTTCTACTGCCGAAGATCCCTCCATTGGGTGCATAGGCCGCAGTATCTATCCACTGAAACCCATCCTTTGGTAAGAATTGAATTGCCCTTGGTTCCGTGGACCGGGTCCCACCGGTGCCTGACAGGCCTCCCAAAGCGTCACGGTGCAGCCAGGGGCACGTACGCTTTGCATGTCCGGCTGTAGGATCACATCTATTGAGACGTCCCCTTTCACATCACCCCATTCTGTTCCTCTAGAACGAATAGGTACATGCAGTCAAGCATGGCTGCACCCAATGCATCAATTAAGCATTATCTCCCTGGCTTAGCGAGTCGTCCAAATAAGTATTTTCTATGTCGGAGGGATAAGGCCGCACCCACCATTTCCCACGTGGCGGACGAGCTCTCGACCTATGCAAGCAACGATTCAGCGAACAGTTCGGCCCGTATAAAGCATATATTGCCTGCACATTCTTGAAGTACCACACCAGACCGACCCATACGTACATTCGTTAATAGACTAATCTTCATTTTTGTGCGTCAAGATGCCTGCTTTCTCACGCTTGGCTGTCGCTGTCCAGCTCGTTGCTGTCTTTGTGTCGCCCGTTCTTGGTGCGGCATACAACCAACAATACGACTATGTCATTGTTGGTGGAGGTGTCACTGGCTTGATTGTAGCCAACCGTCTTAGTGAAGACTCGCGCAGTATGTATCCCACCAGAGCACGATAAACATATACCTGCTCACACTCGCGAAATAGAGACTGTTCTTGTCATTGAGGCTGGTGACAATGTTGACACGCCCTCGACCAAGATTCCATGGAAGGCCAATGATCTCACCTCTGCCAACGGGCTGATTTGGGAGAACTACACGTCGGTGGCGGAACCTGGTCTTGGCAATGGCTCATTCCCAGTTATAGCAGCAAAGGTCCTGGGTGGCGGTTCAGTCATCAACGGCATGGTGTATGACCGTGGTGCTGCTGCTGATTATGATGCGTGGGAGGCCCTTGGTAACAAGGGTTGGGGCTGGGAGGGAATGGAGCCATACTTCATCAAGGGCACTACCTTCCAGCCTCCTTCTGAAAAGACTATCCGTGACTTCAACATCACCTTTGACCCCTCGACCTACGGCCATGGACCGCTCACTGTCTCCATCACATCAACCCAGTATCAAGATATTAAGGCTTACTGGGCAGCATGGAAGGCTAGTGGTGTTCATGTGCCAGTCGACGGAAATGCTGGGGAGGCTTATGGTGTTTCTTGGTACCCCAATACCATGGACGCGACCACTGGACGTCGTGCCCACGCGCGTTATGCATACTACGACCCCATCCAGAGGCGCCGTAACCTGCACATCATCACGGGCGCCACTGCCAAGAGGGTCATCCTCGATGACCGACCAAAGCCCATGGCCCAAGGTGTCGAGGTGACCGACAAGACAGGCAAGACTACTTGCTTCTACGCCAAAAAGGAGGTCATCCTTGCTGCCGGTGCTATCCAAACTCCAAAGATTCTCCAGCTTAGTGGTGTTGGTCCCAGAGCTGTGTTGCAAGCTGCGGGCATCAAGACCAGGGTTGAGCTCGATTCCGTAGGCGCCAACTTCCAGGACCACCCATACGCCACAGCCATCTTCAACACAACGTCCAACTTCTTCCCTAACCTCCAGTCACTAAACACCAATGCTACTTTCAACGCTTCTGCCTGGAAGGAGTACGAGCAGTACAAGACGGGTCCCTACACGTATGCTCGTGGCAACGCACTTGCCTTCATCCCCCTTTCTGACACTACCAACAACACCCAGGCCCTCATCGACATGGTGAACGGTCAGAAGGCTACCGACTTCCTTCCCAGCATCTATAAGAAGAACTCCAAGCTCGCGGCGGGATATGCAAAGCAGCGCAAGGTTCTTGCCAACTTGCTTGCACGTAAGGACGCAGCCGCTACTGAAATGACACTGGCTGCCGATGGTAGCTACGCCCTTATCGGTATTGAGAAGCCCCTCTCGCGTGGTAGCATCACCATCAATGCCAAGAACCCCAACGGAGCTCCCGATGTTGCATTCAATGCCTTTGTGAACCCTGTGGACCGTCTGATCATGTCGATCGGTCTCCGCTTTTTCCGTAGCGTGTGGGCGCGCCCCGAGCTCAAGAGCTACAAGATCAGCGAGACAGTTCCTGGTGCGCAGTTCAAGACGGACAAGGAGATTTTCGACGCTCTCCTCAAGCAATCCATGCTTCAACCTTCCCTTGTTCACCCTGCGGGTACTTGCTCCATGATGGCTGAGAAGGATGGTGGCTGTGTCAGCGACAAGCTGCTCGTGTATGGAACTCAGCACTTGTCTGTTGTCGATGCTTCAATCATCCCCCTCATCCCATCTTGCCATCTCCAGGCCACCATGTATGGTATTGGTGAGAAGGCTGCGGATATCATCAAGGCGAGGTAGGAAAGGTAAAGCAGGTGGAGTGGATTTGAGTTTGCGGAATTCTTGTAAATAGGTTTTTTGTAATTGCACTCATGCAGCGTATTTTAATTTGTTGACCTGACGGTGGTGTGACCTGAATGATGCTGCCAAGGTGCTCGATATATAAGTATGTCACACACTATTTGCGAAGAGCTTGTAAGCAACATAATGCAATCCTTGCGTTCGGTCTTGGAATTTCCGCTTATACGCGTCTAGGGTGGTGAGTGGTCGTTTAGACAGAGTGCCCGTATCAGGCGCGGGGCGTGTATTTCCGTTGATGCGAAAGTATCGTGTTAGCGTCCTGACTATACTTACATGTGCATACATATGTATGTAAGCATGAGGGGACCAAAGAAGGGCTGATGCAGGATGCGAGGTACAAACTTTATCAGGGTTGGTCTCGAGCCCCCACGCTCAGGGTCAGGCGTGGGGGCTACGATCGCCCCTCCATCCATGGTTGCGTCATTACCAGGCAAAAGTTAACTCCACCATACTCCATGTATGTGCGCTGCCATACATCACTGCAGCAACACACCAGAGCCGCCTGGTGCACTGCTCCGCCATGAAGCTGCTCAAGAGCCAGATTGAACACAAGACAGGCGCCGGCTTCGCCACGCTGCTGCCTGAGGAACCTGAGGATATGTGGCATGCCTACAACCTCATCCAGGAGCACGACCAGATCCGCGCGAAAGCAGTGCGCCGTGTCTCAAAGACATCTGATGCCGGCTCCACCTCGTCGCAGCGCATTACCCTTGACCTCACCATCACCGTTACCTCGACCGACTTTGATATTGGCTCCGAACAGCTGCATGTGTCTGGCCGCGTCGCAAAGGAAAATGAGCACGTCAAGCTGGGGCAGCACCACACGCTGGACCTGGAGCTCAACCGCAAGTTCACAATAGAAAAGGCAGATGGTTGGGACAGCATCGCTCTTGAGCAGCTCAAGGAGGCATGCGACGCCTCGAAACGCGCAGAGCTATGGGCAGTCGTGCTGGGCGAAGGCGTCGCAAACATATGCATGATTACAGAACACCAGACTATTCTGCGCCAGAAGGTCGAAGTACCTGTGCCCAGGAAACGCAGGGGTGGCGTCGATGGCCACAGCAAAGGCATGGAGCGCTTCTTTTCCACCACCCTCTCTACGCTCCTCCGCCAAATCGACCTCCCAAATGCTTCAAACTCGACACAAGGCAAAACACTTCCCTTGCTCCTCGCCAGCCCCGGCTTCGTCGCCACAGCCTTTCTTCAGTACATCAAAGAAGAAGCAACAAGAACAACAAACAAGCCGCTAATGGCTTTAATACCCTCCATCATCGTCGCGCATTCCTCGTCAGCCCATATACATTCTCTAAACGAGGTCCTTTCCTCTCCAGCCATTACCGCAAAACTCTCCGACACCAAATTCGCCCGTGAGACGGCCCTCATGGACAAATTCAACACACTCATGCGCCTCGACGATGGCCGCGCATGGTACGGTCCCCGCGAGGTGGAACGTGCAGTTGCCAAGGGAGCTGTCGGGAGAGGCGGCGGCGTGCTTCTAATCAACAATGTACTTTTCCGTGCGCAAAACGTAAAGGAGCGAAGGAGATGGGTCAAGCTGGTTGACCAAGTACGAGACGTGGAAGGTGGTGAGGTAAGGGTTCTTAGCTCATTACACGAGAGTGGCAAGAGGTTGGAGGGACTGGGTAATGTCGCTGCTATATTAACGTATCCTCTCGAAGATTTGGATGAGGAAGGGGATCCAGGCGATGAGGCTGGTGTTGGGGACGAGGAACAGGGCGAGATGGTGATATAGTGCTTTGAACTGTTTGCCCACGCCCTGTGTACATGAAAAAAAAAGACGGTGGATGGTGGATAGCCTGATTATACCCGTTACGATATACCCACGAAATAAACAAGTCTTCCTATAACCCCGTCTAAAATATACCACTCCCCTTGGCACACATACACAACATATACCCGTCATAGATCTCAGAGCTGAAACCCCGAGGTTTGAGTACAGACTTCCTGCTCGAATCTTTACCCTAACTACGAAGTCATGTTTTTGATACCCGCTTCCGGTAGGTTGAGGCGTGGCCTGCCATTTTTACTGACAAAAAGATCAGATACGACATGCGCTAAACATACACAAGCAAGTAAAGTCACATCCCTCACAATGCTCCTCTAACTACGGCTCTGTATCCATGCTATCCCAAATTCTCTCTTCCTACAGTATTGGGCTGGCGGTAGTGGCTTCGTGAGCAGTCCATGAGTATTGGTGGTAGCAGTAAGATCGAAAATTATATGTTTACGTAGGTTATAAAGCAGAATCTCGAATAACAGTTATCTACAAGAATAGTCTGCTTGTATGTTAAGGGAGATACCAGGCCAAATATCCGCTCACTTTCTCAACCCCTATGCCACACGCTCCACATACACCCCTTCATCTAGCTTAAACCACTCTAATTGCATTGCATATCTTGCACCGCTGGTCTTACATAACAGGAGGTATATAGGTTCCGTTTGTACAGTCGTATTTCGGCAGGAACGACGGTGGCTTGGTGGTGTGGGAAACGCACCTGGTAGGTTGAAGGCCCGACAGATATCAATAGTTGGTGAAGGCTTAGAAGCTATTATAGCACTTTTCGTGTAGCCTTACTACGAGCTCTCTCTCTCTCTCTCCCCTCTCTCTATTATTGAGACAAGATGGTTTCTACTTATCATTCAAATTTATAATGTTTTCTTTAAAAAGTTTCAACTTATTTCGTATAGGATCAAGAGAGAAGCGTGAACCCGTTAGAGGAGAGAGAGATATATATAAAAAATCAATGAAGCCAGTACGTTCGTATGTAATACAATGGTGTGACAAGGCTGCTTGACTAGTAGAAGGAAATATCTACGAGGCTTGTGACCCTTGAGATAATCGCTCTTAACTAGGTATTCTAGGCGCCTGTAAGCTCTATCATTTGCTGGTATATACGCCCTATAGAAGGTTTATATAGACTTTAAACTGATTAATCAACTGATTAGTAGAAATAACGCCGCGGGTCTAGTAATTCTTGCGGTGGGAAGTGGTAGTGCAAGTGAAGGTTCTAACGACGTTGGTGAGAGAAGAGTGGAGGAATAGGGATGGGTTATAGGTCTAGGTAGACTGATTAGGAGATTACGATGGAGAGAATAAGAGTTTAGTAGTGTGATCAATTCATATAGAGCAGTGTGTTAGCCGGAATTGCACCAAGTCTGCAATTGTGTTTTGCCCAACTGGTTAGCTTTTCTTTAGATCTCTAAATCTCTAGAAAAAGAATAATCAAGCAAAATATAGTCTGAATATGTATTTATAGAGGTTTACACATAGATGATAGACGTAAGAATAACTTTACTTATACTACGGATGCTGTTGGAATCAATTAGGACTCGACTTTGAGTCCTACTGATCCGCGACACTGATTGGTCGACACGAGCACTGTGTTACAAGTAACAAGAAGGATTCTCTCCTTGACAAATGACGAGATGGCTGAGAGCCTATGGACGTCCACGTCAGAAGGTAATGATCAACGCGGGGCGCTGATCACGTGACTTGGC